>NC_060954.1:15315576-15318878 GCF_022045245.1 Lucilia cuprina
CGGTATACTTTAAGGTGGGTATTGGACCAATATTTTTGTATGTTACAAACATCAGCACAAACGTATAATACCCTCCCCACTATAGTGGTGTAGGGTATAAATATATAACTATATGTAACAATAGGTAATTGCAAAACCTAATTTGATTAATTATGTTAGGTTGTTAGAAAAATTAACACTGAAGACATAAACCTAGACCTGTTGCCAGTTTTTTTTTGCTAAATACAAAAATTTTTATATATGTAGTACTCACCCAATGTTCAGAAAATCAATTTTCTTAAAGTAATTCCAAAGAAATATTTAGATTTTTAATTCCACCCTCGTAGCCCCACATGGGCATGTACCTTGGTGTTATTGCAATCCCGGGAAAAAAGAGATGTTTTAAATATCTCAGTCTAGTCGGGACTATAAATTGGTACAGTCTACTGCCTGGCTTACTCCTTGCATAGATTGAAAGAGGTCAAAACCAGAGCACTGCATAATATAGTACTACGGGTGTCCAGTTGCCCGCAGGACTATGTCCTGACTGGTCAGTTGGTTAAGGTTGCTTCGCGATCCACGTAGTGGTTGCCTTTCATCCCGTAGATTTATATTTATAATCATTAGAATGGAACTGATGCGATGTATTGTGTGAACGATTGAGAAAGTCTCCATATATTGGAGATTAGTACTGATTTAGTATGCCTTCTTCGCTCCGGAAAAATTCCTCGGTGCTGTTGCCATCGCAACAGGATATATTGATACATGCTACGCGACTATTTGTCGTGGCAATTATTGAAATTATTGACTTTGGAATTCCTACTTCCTTTGTCGCATTATCGGTTCATAAAAGATGGATCCTGAACCATTTGTTGGGTATTTCGGATTACCAAATAAGTCTCTATGTACTGTTGCCGTTAGTTAGAGGTCATCCTATCACAGGAAGTGATGTTTTACATCTCGCAAGTTAAGCAACGGGGCAGCAATTATCAAAGAGTAGATAGCTCGAGTATTATCGCAAAGTGATTATACATGGACCGGCCCAATCCATGTACAAAAATTGCCACCTCAGTTCTTCTTTGAAGGATTTAGGAGCGATGGTAGACCGTTGTTCAAGTCGACCTAGTGGACGAGACCACCATGGTGTAGGGCAACATGCCAGCCACTCACGTAAAGCACTTCGACATTCAACCCTCATAGCATCGAATGCTTTTGCGTTTGTCAGTTTTACAACGTTGGCCTCCCTAGAGTTGTAATCGATGGTGTATTTCTATTTCTAGATGTTCCCACTTTGCCCCTTTGAGTCAAAGCCAATCTGTCTGGGATAAGTGTTGCGATATATTAGTCAGTTAGCTAGTTAGTTAGTTATTTTGTTAGTTAATTAGTTAGTTAGTTAATTAGATAGTTATTGGACCACACTTCCGATATATGCAATAATCTGAAAAGTTTTGCTTTCTAATAACATCAAATTTAGAGAAATAACACCTTAAATTGTTTATACTAACAGGTAAATTTAATTAAACTACTTTTGAACATCCTTCTCAAAAATATATCTTATTGGAAAGCATATAATTTGTGAAATTTAAAAATGTTTCCTTTCATGTCAAGGACATCTAACTCACTGGTATATGTGGGTTAGATGTCCTTTATTATATTAATCCAAAAACATTTCTTCATATAAAGTTAAATTTTAAAGAATAAAAGACCTTTCTACTGGGAATTTGGTTCATGTTAACTTGCCATTTTATTAATTTTTTTTTTCTCATTTTAAGTTTATGGTTAAAAGTAAACTGATTTTCTGCTTCTTTTCTACATCTTAGAAAAAAACTTTTTACTTTTGAGGCTTTTACACTAAGGTCAACCAGTGTATACAAATAGGATTACATTCATGTCTATATCAAGATGCAGGATAAAGTTAAGGCAAAGGGAATGGGAGGGTATAAGTGTTGAGGGAATTAAAATGTGATTTTAAATAAATACAGTTAATCTTAAGATTTAACATTAGGAGTACTAATTTTTTTTATATTTTAACACAACAAATATTAATTAATAAGTAAAAACTATAAAACAATAATAATTAGCTATTTAACAGGAAATTTAAATAAAATTTTTGCGAATATTTCAATATTTTCAGACATGGAAACCTTAATAACTACTTTATTTTATTAAAGATATACAACATTTAATATATATTAGTTTTATTACTTAGTTAAATGTGTTGGTTACTAATTTTTTACTCCTGCTGAAATAACCTCCTATGAATAACCTCCTCCTTTAAGTAAATTGCAATGTTCACTTTCCAAAAGAACAAAATAACAAAAAACTACAAGAAAAAGAACAAATAGTCAGACAGAATACAACTTAACAAATTGTGAATATGTGCAACAATAACAAACATTTTATTAAATTTAAAATGCAAACAATTAAATTAAATTGAATAAAACCCTAATAACCATTATCATAAAAGAGTTTAAATTCCAATTATATTGTATATAAAAATATTTTGTTTCTTTTTGCACTTATTATGAAAATTTATTGTTTATCGGAACCATTGTTAAGTTTAATGATAAATACAATTTAAATGTTTGTCCATTTTTCTGCAAAACTAACAATTAAATAGGATTTAATATTATTTATTTTTTTAATTTTTAATTTTATTTATTTTTCTTCATGTTTAAATTGTAATTTAATAACGAGAAATGCTTCATAAAACGACTTAAACGTCATTTTCACATAATCATTGTTTAAATTAAAAGTATTTATTTTTTAATCTTTACAGTAACTGGTGCATTCTTAAGACCAAATAAAAATTATTTTTGCATTTTAAATAGAAAATTAACTGAAAGTGAAAAAGAAATAAGTTTAAGTTAAAATGTAAAAAAAAATATCTTGTGTCGGTCCAATATTTCTTTGTTTTTAATAAATAACAAACATTTGTATCTAGAATTTCATTAATATCAATAATTTTTCTATTTTTATTTCTTTTAATGTAGATACATAAGTATTGGATATGGTCAGATTTGCGATGTATGTATGTATTTGTATGTATACTGTAGATATATCTATATAATAAATAGGCAAGGCGATTTTTTGTGACCCTTTTTACTGTTACAGTTGGCCAAAGTATATCATTTTATAGGTATTTGTAGTTATTTAAATAACAATAGTAAAATTCAATAAATTAATGACAAGCAAAAGATAAAAGAACAAATAAAAAATCTGTATCTATCTATCTATCTATCTATCTATCTATCTATCTATCTATCTATCTATCTATCTATCTATCTATCTATCTATCTATCTATCTATCTATCTATCTATCT
>NC_060954.1:15318978-15341033 GCF_022045245.1 Lucilia cuprina
TTACAAAAAATAAAAATTTTATAAAAGTAAAAATTGTAAAAATATACTCATGGTGTAGGGTATCATATGGTCGGCCATGCCCGACTATACTTTCCTACTTGTTATGTACATATGTTTGTGCTAATGCATCAACAAATACATGATGTTATATTAAATTCATTCTATACATTTATTTCTAAATTTAATAACATTTTGCAACTTTAATAATATAAACTATTAAAATTATATTCAATAATAAAGGATTATTATCTATCTCTAAAGTAATTTATAATATGCATAAATATTTGTTGCATTTTTTTTTCCTAAAACATATTTTGTTGTTGAACAATACATGTGAATAAAAACAAATATTATTCTAATGTTTATTACATAAATATGTACATATTTTCTATATAAAATAAGTTTTTCTGACATTAGGCGGATGCAAAGTATATGATGTATGAAATAATCTATAAAAGAGTAACGTTACTGACTGACTGATTCATCATCGCACAGCCCAAACGGCTGAACCTAGAATCATGAAATTTTGACAGTAGATGTGTTTTTGGTAATGTAGATCCACTAAGGAGGGATTTTTGGAAATTTGTACATTTACGGGTAAAAAGGGGAAAAATCGGGTAAAACAGGTTTTCTTAATTATCTTACACAATATTAGTGATAAAAGAAAAAATTTAAATGCACCTATATCTACTCTTAAAATGAACAGAGGGGTGTCTGGTACTTTTTTGATATTCGTACTTTTAAGGGGTAAAATTGTGTAACAAAGGTGATTTTGATACCTTTTTTTGGCCCTTTATAACTTTTAAACTAATTAACATAATCAAATTTTTCTAAATATTTTGGATACATCTCTCAAAATTATGAGACAACTATTTCGTACTTTTTTAAAATTCAACCCTTTTTGGATGTAAATAGGAGAAAACTGTATTTATGGTACTTTTTTATTTATTACACTTTTGGTACTTTTACTTCCTTCAAATGATACTCTATGTATGTTCTTTAATATGAACTCAAAACACATGATAATTTAACATACACAGTCCTCATTGGATAAGATTCTTTAAGAGACAACATTTTAGTACTTTTTATCTCATAAATTGTACTTTTTTAATTTTCTAAAATATTCAACCTAGGAACATTAATTTTAACATACATGGTCTTGACTGATTAATATTCTATAAGTGGGAACTATTTGGTACTTTTCTATTCTTAAAATTTTATCTTTATTTATTGAGAGAGATTTTTGTATTTTTTCATTTTCGATGGTACTTTTTGATATTTTTACGATATTGAACATAGATATTGAAAATAAAATTTAAAACCTTAGTAAATGAGTATCTCCTGAAAGGGACTTTTAGTACTTTTTCATTCATCAAATTATATATTTTGAATTGTATATAATATTGAACACAGAAATATAAAATTTTTTATTAAATGATGATCTATTAGAGGTATTTATGGTACTTTTTTCAAATATTTCTATAATGTGGAAGAATGAATGAAACTAAAAATAAAAGCTTCTTACTGAATGCGAATTTAAAGTAAACATAATTTTACATTTTAAGACGATATAGCCATGTTCATCCGTCTGTCTGTCTGTCTGTTGAAAACACGATAGAGTCCAAACGAAATCAGCTAAAGAGCTAAAATTGGCACAGAAGATTTTAGTTGGTGGATGTTGTTGGGCAACATTGGTCCTCAATTTCGCCTAGCCTCCGTAAACGTGATCCTTAATATATTTGTAAAATTGTATAAGAATAAGCCCATAATGAACCCTACCCGCCACATATGGTATTCTTAAGAAAATTACATAAGCATTCATAACTACCTAAAAGAAGCATCTATAGCGGTGAAATTTGAAATAAACCTGTTTTATAAGAACATCAATCTATTTGTGAAATGTACTATTTTGAAGGTTCCTACGTGGTAAAGATATGTTCTCTGGATGTGATGGATACGATTGCCACTTGATGTTCAGGTTAATGAACGCGCAATAGAGGCTTAGGTGTATTTTTTTGGATTTTATGTTTGCACATTATCTTTTCAAACTAACTAACTACCTAATGTTGTTGTTAAATAAAAATCCAAAAGTTTGTTTTGCGTTGTACTTTAGAAAAAATACTAACATATTAAATAATTTTTTATGTATATATTTAGTCAATAATTATTTGGTTATATTTTTTAAATGAATATTTCATATAAATGAATATTTCATTCCTATTTATAAAGGAATAAAATTAGTAAAAAGTGCCTGTGTTCTGTAACTCTCGAGTCGAGAAAACTTCCACTTTTTAGTTCTGTGATTCAGATAATTTTTATACAACACGATTATAAATTTTTCGATAATTTTTGGCGACTCGAATTCTGTAACACAGGTAGAGTTTATTTTTATAAATAACGAAATAATAGAAATAAGAACATTTTAAAACAGAGGCGTATGAGTTATAAATAATATGCCGATATTACGTATACGTAGTGGTATTATGCAGCAGTGGCAGGGTTAAGAAATAGAAAATTTTTTCACAATTGTTTAAGTATGTGATTAACTTTTTAAAGCAAATGCTCCAGAGTTCCACTGTCCTCTCTGTATGTAATCGGATACGTGCAATAATTGTGCATAGCCTTCCACTCGTCCTGTTCTCTTTTGACTAGTTGTGCGCCCTTTGGATGTAAAAGCCTCCTTTTATCTAAAGAATATTAGCTGGCGTACTATCACTTAAATGCTAAACTCTCTGTAGTAGTTTAATATTATACTTATTGTCCGAAAATGTCCATGAGATTATATATCCTCTAGTGCCTTCATTTTAATGTTAGATCGTGGATGTGTAATCGGTATCTTGTTGCCCCGGAAACATGATCCAGTATACTTAGAAATTTTTGCCCATTTTTTAGGTTGATCAAAGGTCAAGGCTGTATTCAAAACCCCTTATACTCTTGTACACAAGTACATAATTTAGGTACTTTTCCCTTCGAATTATTATCATTTTTATTATGTATGTACTAAGAACTTTTTCAAATGTTCCTTAGCATGTAGTCGATACAGTTACGAAGCTCCTGAACAACTTAAAACTAGTCAAAAGATTAGATGAGGATGTAAATGAATATATAATCTATTCTTATACTGATCTGTTAAAGGATTGGTATACTGCTTAAGCAAAATATTGACAATGCCTTCCAAAGTTGTAAGATTAAAATTGTGCAAAGCTTATAGGTAGATAAGACTTTGAAATAGCTTATAGTAGAAATGCTGTGCAGATGGATGGACAGTCCCGTCTCCACCTGAAAAAGTGCCGAAAGAATCCCTTACAATCTAGCCTTGCAACATATGAAAACTGTGACACTCTTCAGTAAAAGGCAAAAAAATTAACTTGATGAATGCAAAATAGTTTTACTAAACGGGAGCTGAATTATAAACGGTAGATGAAGCATCCCTTATGGCCTCTTGG
Organism: Lucilia cuprina; assembly: GCF_022045245.1. Lineage (NCBI taxonomy): Eukaryota > Metazoa > Arthropoda > Insecta > Diptera > Calliphoridae > Lucilia > Lucilia cuprina. The sequence goes on from NC_060954.1 coordinate 15,322,425, forward strand.
TTGTATACCCTAACGAGTGCTTTACGTAAACATCTACCTTGCGCTATAATTTCTCGGTGGGGTTTGTCAATCACATGTTTAGCTTTAGAAGTCAAAACTCCATCCACTTTTCTGAGGTGCGCTGTCTTTTTCAGCGACAGCATCAAATTTATATCGAAATATTAACTTCAGTGTGCATCTGACTTTAAATCAATATCCTCTTTCAATAATTTATGTCCAACTACAACCATTACTTGCACTCCAAAGAATTCATTATAATAACTGGCACAAGATTATATCTGAAGCTCCGCTCTAAGAGTTACTGCTTCCATGATTTCAAATAAGCATCTATGGTTCGACTGCGATAATTGAAAGAAATGGCAGAGGAGTCAAATATGAATACTGGTAACATCTTTTTATTTCAATTAAGGGAATATCTAGCATGTAGCATATCACATTTTTTTTTTTTACAAAATAGTTTATTTTCATATCAAAAGGCTTTAATTTCATTTCGAAATTATATTTAACTTAAAGCTCCAAGAGTATGAGTTTATTTGACGATTTATTAGTTATTTAAGTTTAACAATTAGCAATTCTAAAAAATTGTTCAAAAAAAATTTGATTGGATTTTTTTACACTCAAATAAACAAGATTTTGCAACAGTTGTTGTAATTTATTTTTATAGATTTTTTCTACCACACAAAATAAGTTCATTAACTCCAAAAGTTAATAAAATCTAAGACGTATACATTTATTAACAAACTGAAATAACTCATGCACAATATAAATTCAGGAGTAAAATTTGATTTTTGATTTTATTTACTTACTTCTGTATATTTTTGTATTGAAAGAGAATTGTTTTTTTTTTGGTTCATTTGACAACATTTTCTAAAATTGACTTTGTTTCATTTTATGTAGTTTTTTATACCCTTCACCTTTGAGAGAAGGGTATATATAAGTTTGTCATTCCGTTTGTAATTTCTATAATATAATTTTCCGACCCTATAAAGTATATATATATTCTGAATCCTTATAGGTAGCGGAGAAGATTAAGCCATGTCCGTCTGTCTGTCTGTTTTTAGAGGACCCCATATATCAGCGAGAACCGAAACTTTAATAATTCTTTTAGACATGTTTTCGATAAGATCGCTATTTAAAATCAGCAAAATCGATCTATAAATAACGGAGATATGATCAAAAATCCGAGACAACCTCTGAAAATTTCTTCAAAAAAGACATATTTTTTTCATGCTTTGTTAAAAAAGCAACAACACTTTGAATTGGAAAAAATGTATATGTGTGTGTAGATGTATTTGGTTTTTTCAGCTGTGTATTTTGTTTTGTATGTTTGGATGCTGTTGGCTTCATTGAGTTGTGTATTTTGTTTTTGTTTTCTTTTTGGGAATTCTGTTCGTATATTTGGATGGTTGGTTGGTTTTAATGCATTGTTTGTTTTGTTTTTGTTTTTCTGTGTTTTTCGTTATGTATGTTTAGATGTCTGTTAGTTTAATTGCCTTGTGTATTTTATTTTTTATTTCGTTTAGCGTTGTTGTTGTTCATTTTGTTTTGCTTTTGGTGTAATAATAATGTCGGGAAAAAAATTAAAATTTATAAAACTAATATGTTTAAAATACACTATGGTGAAGGGTATATACGATTCGGCACAGCGGAGTATAGCATTCTTACTTGTTTTCTTCTTCATTTGGTAATAAAAATTATAGAAAATTTTTATATAAAAAATACCTTGATATTAAGCAAAAATATAAACTAAGTATATAAAAAGTTAAAAAATATATATTTTTTTATGATTGCCCTAAAGTGTAAAAAGAAGTTGTGGTTTGGGGAATTTTTGAACACCGAAAAATATTTGGTAGAAATTTCACATGTTTTTAGATACTTGCTACTGCTGCGTTTAAACAGGTGAAAATATTTATAAAACTTTAAAAGTCTGGTAGTCAGATTCAAAAGTTAAAATATTACATTTCAACAATTTTTTGTTCAGTATACAAAAGTAGTTTGGCAATGAAGAATTCTAAATTATGTGTCTCTTTTATTTTGAGATTTAAAAATGCTGCTCTGTAGCTTTCTGCGTTCGAACCACATCTTGTTTTACAAAACAGACGGATGATCATAGCTATATCATTTTAGAATCTAATGATGTTCCAGAATATATACTTCTGGACAAAATTAATCAAAATAATATTTTGGAAATTTTCTTATCCCTTCTGCAGTGGTTAATGAATATGAAATTAAAACTCATCAGCTTGCACTAAATAGAGTAGTTATACTAAAAATTATTAAAAAACATAAGTATTTAAAATAATTTGGAAATTATTTATTGCCTTCCAACTGCATTTAACACACCGGGAGTATGAGAAATATTTAATACAAGAATATTACGTATACGCATTGTGAAAGAACAATCGAATAAAGCATCGGTATGAACAAGTATTCTTTGGGCTAATCGACCATGTGCAGGAGAGGACGAAATTACTTATCGGTGACAGTAGGGTATTGCAACCCTATTGATTCGCTGGAGCATCGTCGCAACGTGGAGTGTATTTCATTGTTCTATCGATACTTCAATGGAATGTGTTCCTTGAAATTAGGGAACTTGTTCCCGATGCCCGTATATTCTTGCGTAACACACGTCTTTCTTTAAGAACACACCCATTTTTGGTAGATTGACCAGTAGACCGCAAAACACATTACAGGGAAATTCATTATTCTTCAGCCTCACTGTACGTATGTGGAATAAACTTCCTGCAGAAGTATTCCCGGCCACTTTCGATATAAGAAATCAAATGTCCACAAACACTACTCCCTCCTTCGCATAATTTCCCACTATTTTCCTAATTCTAATACAATGCTTTGCATACCCTGAGTACTGGTCCAATTAAAAATGTAAGTGTTTTATTCGGCTAAGCCGAATCTTAAATACCCACCATCATACCGTATGCCATAATTTAAAAGCTTCTTTAGGGGATTTTGGTTCGTATTAAACTTGTTTATGTTAAATTTCATTGCTGAACTTATATTTTACAACCAGTCATAAGCTCTATATTGAGTAGGCTTCAATTATGGTCCGATCATTACAGAATTTTGTAAATGCATTTTGCTTTGTACATCTTCGTATAAACTTAAATTTCTGAAAGAGTTATGACTGCAAGAACTATTTTTCGGGGGCTACTTGTATGGGGGCTATACGAAAACGTAGAAAACGAAATTGCTCATTTTCAATACCAAACAAATCTTATTTTATTTATGCAAAATTTTAACCCTCTATCTCTTTTTGTTTGAACACTATCATGTTTTCAACAGATGGACAGACGGACGTACGTTATGCAATAGTACAGATGTCTTAAGACTTATACTTTGAGCTAAAGAAGTGCATTGTGGAAATATTGAATGCAGCAGAATCCTTTCTTACTGGTGGCGTCATGGCTCTGAATGGGATAACGATTTGTGCAAAAAGAAATGAAAATCGTGTTTGGGGCATAGTCATAGATACAAAACTTTTCAAAACAGCACATTCAAACTTTCAGCAATTTTGTTAAGTCAATTCTTAAGTTCTGTGATGGTTCTGGTGTATTTAGAAAAAAGCTGGAATAGCATTATGTTTTCCGGCTGAAATATTTGCGACAATGTCAGTTTGGCCTTTCTGACCTTGTCTTTGATTGCTTACCAATACGTAGGGACTATTATTTGAAACACTATTATAAGCTTTCCACACGGGATGTGCTCTTGTTATCTGCAATGCCGTTTAAGTATCAACGGCGTAAGATTTAAGAGTAGTATCCTCTATTTCTTTCCTCTTTTTCAAAAGGCTGAAAAGTCCTTGACACATATAAAAAAATCAAGTTATTGCAATCTTTCTTTATTGAATAACGCACAAGACAACAACTAAATAGAAGTAGCAATAACAGGACACCAGATGGATAAATGGACTCTTTAAAATCTATGGAAGAGTCACAATTTTGCTCATTGTGACTCTATTGACAAAACCCAAAGCCATTTTTAGGTTAATGATTAATACCATTTAAGATTATAATATATAAAATTTATACATAATGTTTATTATTGCCAATAAATTGTCTTATCTCAGTTTTCAGTCTTTCAAGTTGCAACCACATACAGATTTTTAATATGTAACAGATTTAACAAAAAAAAAAAAAATAAATAAATAAATAAAAAGTATTTTTAGCTTTTCTGTCAAACCTTTCCAAAAATCCCTTAGTATTTCTACACATGTCAGAGATTATCAGGAATTTTTGTTTATTAAATTTTATATAAAAGAAAAATTTTTTCAATTTCATTGTAAACCTCTAGACATCAGGAATCTAATATGTTTTTGTTTTATCAATTTTAGTAAATTGTTGTGAAAGACATACATGTATTGTTGAGTAATATTTTGTAATAAATTTAAATCAACATTATTACAAAAAATAAATATATTTAATTTTGTTACTTTTTTTCTGATATTTATTTACAACAAATAAATAAAAACTATTAAATTAGTTTGATAATAATTACTAAAACTATTTTATTTATAATACAATTTTATTGTTTTTAGTCTTAAATATATATTGTTGTGCATAATTGTTATTTAACCTATATTTTAATTCTGACTTTTTACAGTTAGGGAATCCAAGTAATAGTTGCTTCATAAAACTATAAAATATTGTTCTTTATTCTGCTAAAGACTTAAGAATGTGTGTGTTCGATTCATTTACAACCTGTTAAGTTATGTGTCCCAGTTGTAGAATTTTTACAGGCTAATAACAGAATTTATTTTCATTATGCTGTGGCAAGAATGTTCTCCTTCTTTCTGTAAATAAAGTTTAAAAATATTTAAAAGATTATGTTAAAGTTTAAAACTTTATTTTATATTATATTTTATTTTATTTTATGTTCTGATTTGATTTTATATAAAAAAACCTAGTAGTAAAGCATAAAGCCTGCTTTTGAATAATTGTACCAAAATACTGTTTTCCGCAAATCTTAAAAAAATAAAATCTTAGGCACCGCTAATTTAATTTCTTTGATAAGGGGTCTCTCTTGTCACTGTTAATAAGTCATAAGGAGCATATTTCAAAATTTAAAAGTTCATTTATCAAAGTTGTTGAAAGTCGAATCCTTGTTCGAACAGACAAAGAATCAAGTTCGAACCTGGAGTTGCTTAATTATCTAATAAACAAATAAACAAACAAACAAACAAACAAGCAAAGTAACTAACTAACTATTTAACTATCTAATTAACTAACTAACTAACTAACTAACTAACTAACTAACTAACTAACTAACTAACTAATTAACTAAGTAACTATCGGAAAACACAGAAAAACAAAAACAAAATAAACAACGCAAGAAAACAAAAAATAAAATACACAACGACAAGTACATAGAAGTAATTTCATGTTTCTAGGAAAATTAATAAAATAAATTTTGAACAACAAAAAATTCTAAATTCACCATTTTTTGACTAAAGCCTGGCTCCACATACTTAAATTTACCTGCCACAATTTTTTGTTCAATCTTTGTTTTGTTTTTTTAACAAGCATACAATTACAAAAATTACCGTATGATTGTGTATGTTCTAGTTGTTTTTTTCTATTTTTTGTGTATCAGCATGCATGAAAAATCTTAATTTGTGATTTAATTCTCAGAGATTGTTTCGAATTTTTGCTAATATAAACGTTATTAATGGACTGATTCTGCTGATATCCGTGTAGTTTTGTGTATAATTATATTTTTTTAAATTTTGCATAAACCTTGTGCACGTATGAGTAATAAATGGTGATTATTTTCACTCAAATATCAAGTATACGTTTATAAAGAAAAGTAAACCAATTTATTAGTTTCTTGAAAAATATTTATTTAGTAAATAAAAACTTTACCAAGAATGTGGAAAACATAATTTAAATATTATTTTATATATTAATTGCATAATTTTTCTTAGAACATTGTTATTGCAATTTTTAACAATTCTATAAACACATTAAAACCCATTCAAACAAATAAGTTTGTTTGAGGTACCTTTTATACAGTCATATTTAAATAATAATATTTTTTTTTAAATATTTACCCCCTTCAATAAAAACATTAGAGAACTGAACTAGAACTGAACTAGAACTGAACTAGAACAGAACTAGAACTGAACTAGAACTGAACTAGAACTGAACTAGAACTGAACTAGAACTGAACTAGAACTGAACTAGAACTGAACTAGAACTGAACTAAAACTGAACTAGAACTGAACTAAAACTGAACTAGAACTGAACTAAAACTGAACTAGAACTAAACTAGAACTGAACTAGAACTAGAACTGAACTAGAACTGAACTAAAACTGAACTAGAACTAGAACTGAACTAGAACTAAAACTGAACTGGAAGCTACGGCTTCGCAAATGTAATACTAAAATATGCTGATAATTTCTTATTAAAAATAATGATTGTCTGCTGTTTTTTTAGTTCTATTATTGAATATTTAAATGACAATTCAATAATTTAATTATATGATTAATATTTTTTATAGTTAAAAATTTTCTTGCATATTAATGATCTTATGTGTTAAGTTTTATTTTTAATTATGTTTATTAAAGTCAATTATCACAACAAAGTTAATTAAAATTATAAAAGCTTATTAATATGTTTATGTTTGCATAATCAGATATATTTTATGCACAAAGCGAGCTTATACTTAATTGGAATTAATTATTATGTAATTTGTGCAAGGTTTGATTTAAAAAATACTACACAGTGGTTTAAAAGGTTTTTTTCTGTAAATAATTGAAGCTGTTGTGTTTTGATAAGGTATTTATTTGTAAAAATTAAATATTTTTTTTACTTTTAAGTTAATATTTTTATGGTGCTATCTAAAGTATTTAAAGTTTTAAACTAAACACATTTTCACACCTTGTTGTGTTATTATTGTTTAGTTTTTCTAATAATTTAATATAAATTAGCATATTTTTTTCGAATTGAATAAATTGACACCTTTATGGGCTTGTTTGTTCAATTGTGTGCCCTTGTGGTAATGAATAAATATTCATGAAATTCATATATAGTTTTTATAGGTTTAAAATTAGAATTTTTGTTATTAAATAAAAGTTTTCTGTTAGCAAATGTATTTTGTATCAAGCCCTTCTATGAGATAATTTCAACTTGTGTTGAATATAAATACGTATTCATTAATACAAACAACATAAAATGTCCACAGTATGTATAATTAATAAAGTTTAATATATTTTGTATATGCTATTGTGCTTTACTATTAGAGCATCCTGAAAACATGTCTAGGAAAAGGATGTAGAAAATAACTTACACTTTAACTTCCGATAAAACTAACAACCACAATAAGACAAAATACACAATAAGAATTCAATTGTTTATTGAACATAGAACAAGTGTTATAAAAGAAATTCTAAAAACTAGAAAAAAAGGAAAATTAGAAAAACACATCATAAAGTACAATCATAAAACGATTTTGAATATTGTAAATGTGGCGAAAGTAAGGAAAAAGACATACAAACTGACATACACACACATATATAATGAATGTGATTTGTTGCTAATGAAGTTAATAATGATAATAATGAACTTGATAATGACTCAGATGTTACGGATGTTGATGAAACAGTCAATGAGTGATAAGTGTTATCATGGTTATGGCGATAACAATACGAATGACAATTGTTAGGGAAATGTTTATTGTTATGATTTGTTGATATTGTTTGTTGTTATATTATGATTGTTTTAAGAGGTTTTTTTTACCCTACACCACTTTAGTGGGTTTGTGCTGATGTTTGTAACGCACAATAATATTGGTCCTATACCCAACTTAATGTATAAAAATCTGCTCAGAAGCATTTTCTAAATCGATTTAGATATGTCCATCCGTCCGACTGTCCGTCTGTCCGTCTGTCCGTCTGTCCGTCCATGTAAACCTTGTAATCAAACTATTGCATTTGATTTTGCAATTTTGAAGATAATTCAAAGAATTTGGTACATGACCTTTATCTTCATAAGTCTATTGAAAATGGTTAACTTCGGTTCATTATTTCACCTAGCCCCATACAACTGAACTCCCCAATAGGACTTGTAAATCTTGTACTCAAACTACAGGTCGCAATTTTGGTATTCTTTGATTTTAACATCACTTAAACAAACGGTTTAGGACGGAAATTTTTTCTCTATTCACCTATCTGCTAATTTTTAAATATAAACCTTATCGAATGTTTATAAGACAATGTGCCTTATTCATAAACATTTATCAGAGGTTTATAGGTTTAATATTGTAAATTTTGAATTATAAACCTTTAATAAATGTTTATGAATAAGACGCAATAAATATAAACCCTTGATAATTTGTTATGAATAACCTAGTAAATCTGAAACGAAATGTATTATCGTTTTGTTATAATTTTTATAATTTAGATGCTATAAGGGAGACCCATCTCCTATCCAAATATCAGTTTTTTTAACTTTAACAATATTTTTACAAAAATAACAGGGATTTATAGAAATCTAAACATTTTATTCATTTATTTTACAAAACTTGCGTGTGTATTTTCTGTTGTCATATATGACCAATACACATACATATAATCCCTCCATTTTTACATGTTATTCCATTTGTACTATATAAAATTTCGTTTTATTTAACAAATGGTATTTTAAAGCTTTTAATAAATAAACACATAGAATTTTAAATAGTAAGTACGACTAGTTTTTAGAAAATAGTTTTATACTGAGAGAAATGTTGAATTAAATAAATAAGCAGAATTTTCACATTTGGTTGTATTTTATTTAATAGAACAACCCTATGATTATTTAAATTCCTATATGTACAATGTTGCCAATTTATTATGTAGCACAGATTTGAAAAATCAATTGAAAACGTTTGTATGGGCAATAGGCGAAATAATGTCGAAATCGACTCAGAAATTTATTATATTTTTTTATTTATTTATAGAATTTTTTTTAGAATTTTAACAGCTTTTTAAATCTTTAATATCGAGTATATTTTTTCGTTGTGAAGCTTTAATACCCACTCTTGGTTTTTTTTTCACATCCGCTAAATCTGACATGTTTTTCCAGTTGTTGTTGCCTAAGCTTGACAACTCATACTTTGACATTTCTATTACAAAATAGAATGAATAAAAGTGCTCCATATTCGTCATTAAATTGAATAACAAACGTTAAAAATTATTTTACATAGGACTATCACAACATTAAATAAGTGCACAAACAAATACACACTAAAGTCCATACAGAAACCAAAAAATACATAACATTGGAATGGATTGTCAAACATGGTGGTAGCTTTATATCATACACGGATTTTTATACATTTATAAAATTCATTTTTCTACAACAAAACGTCTATCTATCTATCTATCTATCTATCTATCTATCTATCTATCTATCTATCTATCTATCTATCTATCTATCTATCTATCTATCTATCTATCTATCTATCTATCTATCTATCTATCTATCTATCTATCTATCTATCTATCTATCTATCTATCTATCTATCTATCTATCTATCTATCTATCTATCTATCTATCTATCTATCTATCTATCTATCTATCTATCTATCTATCTATCTATTTATCTATCTATCTATCTAAGATAAATAAGGTAAATAGCTTGATTGTATGTGTCTGTCCATTTTAAACATCTTTTTTGTTTTTAAAGCTTGTTGCTACTTTTGAACAGTAACGGGGAAGAGTATGTGCGGTAACCTCTTTTAGCTTGTGGTAAGTAATAACAAAGAAAGTTTTTTGATTTATGTAAGTATTTGTTAGTTTTCATATACTTTTGTTTTTCCTCTTTTGTTTCCTGTAAAAATGTTATTTTAACAGATTTATTTCCTTTTCTCGAAAAGGAGTGATTTTATTAGAAATTTATTAAAGTTTGAATTTTAGCCCGATAAAAATATTCAATATTTCTATCAGACATACTTTCAAGACTTCAGTTTAAATTATTTCAAGAGTCATCATAAAAAGACAAGATAACTTATGAGAAGAGTAACAAAAATTAATTTTTGCTTCCCATACGCAGTAAATTGGCTTCATAAAACAATAGACATCTTTTAGTTTAATTTATTTTTTGCCTTATATATATTCTTTTAGACTATATTAATAAAGTTTATCGTTAAATCCATGTTTTTTTATTTCTTTAAAACTTGACATACTGACATTAAATTAAACTTTTTTCTACAGACTATTGAGAATTTTAGAATAATGAAAAGAATATTTAAAAGAAATATACTCAATTTTATAAAGATGTTTTTTGGCAATGTGCCAATATTTAACATTAATATTGACTTCAATACACCAATCTGTATTTTGCCTTGGCAACAGACTTGTGCTTTAATAGATAATTCTGATAAACGTACCAGAGGGAAAGAGGAAAAATAATTTTATTTAAGGTGAAAAATTAAACGTTTATTGAGATGGTTTAATAAAGAAAAAAAATCATAAAGTGCATGATATAGAAAGTTTGGAAACAAAAAAAATTATAAATTACTTTAACAAATTTTTATTTTAAGATATGCAGACTAAAGAGGTTATTGAACACCTTCGTTTTAAATAGAATTTTTAAAAGAAAAAGTGTGTTATAAATGATCAGGAGGAGTATGCCTTTCATACCCGATTTGTGTAGGTTTATTTTTTTTTTTCAAAATTAGTCTTGTCTGAAACAATCAATAATGTCTACACTTTTAAGGAAACAGAGTAAAGTTTACTTATTTAAAACTTTTATGAATATTTAAGTTTAAAATTCGTACAAAATAAACAACATATGGATGTGAACACACACTCCTACCACAAATTTTAAGCTTTTGTTTTTTTTAGCATTCTTTTTCCACGCAAATTATGCCAAGACATAATAGAGATTTTGAAAATATTTAAAATAAAACTTTGTTTTATTATACCCTTCACCTTCGTGAGAAGGGTATATATAAGTTTGTCATTCCGTTTGTAATTTCTATAATATAATTTTCCGACCCTATAAAGTATATATATTCTGGATCCTTATAGGTAGCGGAGATGATTAAGCCATGTCCGTCTGTCTGTCTGTCTGTCTGTATGTTTGTTGAAATCAGTTTTTAGAAGACCCCAGATATCTGCGAGATCCGAATCTTCCATAATTCTATTAGACATACGACCGGCAAGAACGCTATTTAAAATCAGCAAAATCGGTCCATAAATAACGGAGATATGAGCAAAAAACCGAGACAACATCTGAAAATTTCATATAAAATTTAGATTTTTTATTCATGCTCAGACAGAAACTGCAAAAAACAAAAACAAAATACATAACAATACGGTAAATATTGTTATTGTAATTTGTTTATAAAAGCAAAGCAGAGCAAGAGCAGCAGAGCAAGAGTAGCAGAGCGAGAGCAGCACTAATGTTTTGTTATTGGCTAGAAATATGAAATTAAGTATGTAGAGCCTGGATTAAGTGAGAACCTATAAAAGGGGACTTTCTGGTACTTTTTCGTTCTTCAAAAGGTATTTTTTGAAATTTCTATAATATTGAACCTAGAAACATGAAATTAAGTATGCATGGCCCGGATTAAGTGAGGACCCAAACAAGGGGAGTTTTTGGTACTTTTTCGTTTTTCAAAAGGTACTTTTTGCAATTTCTACAATATTGAACCTAGAAACATGTAATTAAGTATGTATGGTCCGGATTAAGTGAGGACCCATACAAGGGGACTTTTTGGTACTTTTTCGTTTTTCAAAAGGTACTTTTTGCAATTTCTACGATATTAAACCTAGAAACATGTAATTATGTATGTATGGCCCGGATTAAGTAAGGACCCATAAAAGGGGACTTATTGGTACTTTTTCGTTTTTCAAAAGGTACTTTTTGCAATTTCTACGATATTAAACCTAGAAACATGTAATTAAGTATGTATGGCCAGGATTAAGTGAGGACCCATGAAAGGGTACTTTTTGGTATTTTTTCATTCTTCAAAAGGTACTTTTTGAAATTTCTATAATATTGAACCTAGAAACATGTTAATAAGTTCGTATATCCCGGATTAAGTGAGAACCAGTAAAAGGGGACTTCTTGGTACTTTTTCGTTCTTCAAAAAGTACTTTTTACAATTTCTACAATATTGAACCTAGGAACATGTAATTAAGTTTGTATGGCCCGGATTAACTGAGGACCCATAGATGGGGACTTTTTGGTACTTTTCCGTTCTTCAAAAGGTACAAAAGGCTTTAAACACATCATGGTGAAGGGTATATAAGATTCGGCACAGCCGAATATAGAACTCTTACTTGTTTTAGCATTCTTTTTCCACGCAAATTATGCGAAGACATAATAGAGATTTTGAAAATATTTAAAATAAAACTTTGTTTTATTTTTCTTTCAAACTAACAAATGTTTGAATCAGAAGAGAAAAACAAACAGAAAAAATATAAATATTAAGCGACTAAGAAATTACAGCAGCACGTGACCGACTATACGCTGACCTAAGTTAGTGATAAACTAATTGAAGTTTAGCTCATGTTGTTGTTAACTAAATTCTCAAAAAAAATATAAAACTTAGTGTTTATGTGTGGCCTCCGGTAGGTTAGTGTTTAGTGTTCTAGTCTGGTAGAGCGGAGGTGGTGGGTTCGATTCCCACCTGAGGCTCTGGTTAAGGAGCGCACAACAGGCCCGATAGAGGCCTAGGTGTATTTCTTCGCATTTGATGTATATCCATCCTCCTTTCAAACTAACTAACTAACTTACTAAGTAACTAGTGTTTAGGTGACCATTGGATGACTACTGAGGAACTAAAATATACATAATTGGTGAAATCAAATTATATATAAATATCTTATCGAATTTTGTTCTTTTTAGTGACATAATTTAGCGATTTCTTATGACTTATCACCTATCTGTCTGTCTGTCTGTTTTTCTGTCTGTCCGTCCATGTAAGCTTTGTAATCAAACTACATGTCGCAATTTTGAGTATAAATCAATGAAGTTTGGTACATAATATTCTATTGTCCCAGGGACGAAGCCGATCTATCTAAAATGGTTAACGAAGGTCCATTATTTCACCTAGTCTGCATACAACTGAATCCCAGAACAGGGTTTTTAAGTTCATAATTATGTTTAATATACTCGTATCTTGACAAAAGGCTAAAAATCCAAATTCTATATTAGCCTTGATGACCCTCATGAACTTTATAGGGCCTAATTTGACCTTAGCTCATTTAAAAAGATCCCTTTAAAATTTGACTTAAATGTCCACAATTCAACTTAAATTTAACAATAAATGGCTAATGTATATCTGAGGCAGGATACAATTCAACTTAAATGCTTTGCTATAATAACTAGATCAAACTTTATTTTTGTAATAGTTGTAGGGTATTATATGGTCGGCCTCGCCCAACTATAATTTCTTACTTCTTTGATACTTTGATTCCAAATATATTGAATAGTAGACTGCTAGACTTTAAGGTGGATATTAAACTAATTTTTTGTACGTATAATACCATCACCATTTTAATGATGTAGGGTATAAAAAAGTGTGAGTAAAAACTTCTTTACTGGATTATATATTTTAAGTATAATCTTTAAGAATTAAATGTACTTACTACGTTTTAAACTCGTTAGAGATGGCAGTACAAAATCAAAAGCTCAAACAAATAAAACATTTAAAAGTATTAAAAAGAATTTAATTTTTGGATTTTCTAGAAAATATAGAAACGACAAAAGTAGGCTAATTACAAGGGAAACATTTAAAAAAGGACCATGCGATACCCCTCACCAGTCAGTGTGTGGATTACTTTTTTAAAAAATAAAGCATTTAATTCGTTCATTACAAAAGCCGATAATGTTATTTAAAGTTCTATAAAACTATTTTTTGTGTTTTTTGACATAATAGAACATTTAAAGTTGTATAAGGTCTAAGCGAAATAATTGACCCAATTCAACCATTTTGTTTGTGCTTTCGCCAAAAATAAAAGTATGTTAGGTAAGGTAGGCAGGTCGTTTACTCGATGTCATCACTGGAGACACACTTGGGTCCAAATTTTTCGATTCCATTGTGATATCTGAAACGAGAGAAGACGGTCAGCGAATTAGTACACTTCGACCTAATCACTCCGGTTTCCTAAACCGAACCAGTTTGTCGTACGAATATAGGAATCTATCTTCCGAATGTTGACCTCCGATAGATCCGCTCATGCAGAAAATAGCTACGTAGCAGACCCATTCTATGATAAGTTAGGGCGGGACAGTGACAGAGGAAGTGAGTTATACTCTCTTCTTCATATTCATCCTGCAGAAGTCGTTACTGGGTAAGTTCAGTCTTCCTGCAAGGAGCCCGAAAGGTCAGTTACTATTGCCGTAGATTAACTCTCGGATTGTTTAAAAGGGCTTGGAATTTCTGTGGGTTCTAAGATGGCCACATGATCCTTACCTGTCTAGAGGTGGCTTCATTCGATAGTTATGCACGTATCGAGTGTTTGCAGATTGGAAGCGGTATACCGACAAAAGGGTCGGTATGATCTCTTGCCTACAATAGTGTCCGCGGTGGTACTACCAGGAATTTGTTGGTGTCCTGGAATCCAATACAGTCCTATTGTGGAATGTTTCGCCATCTCATTAAGGGATTCCCGGCATTCTAGGACTAAGTTTGATGTCGTGAAAACACCACTTAGAACCTTAAGGGCTGCATGACTATCGGTATAAAATCGAATATTAGCACCATATATTCGATAAAACCTAAGCCAGTTTATAGCCCGTTTGATGGCCTGAAGAACGCTACATTGGGCAGGAAGCTTGAAAGAGACTTCCGTTCCCGAATGTGCTATGTAAAAGCCACCTCCTACACCATGGTTTAATTTCGAGCCATCGGTGAAAACTTTATACGATCCGTCATGGAAGATTGTTTCCATCACATTTGGATCCTGTCTGTGTACGCCATATATATTCTAATCCAATTTAAGAATTTTCTTATTCCCCGGACTTCTGCCTGGAAGCTTGTGTTATTATTAATGTACCACCGTTTGTATATTTCTGTTTTTGGGTTTTCAATATAGAACGCCAGGCCCACTTTATCTTCCAATTTAGGGCCATCCGTGTAACAACGGATTCCTCCTCGTTTTCCGCTTGACCAAGACATTCTATTTCTGAACAGCCAGTAGGGGTTAGTGAAACGCAGAATTGAATTGAAACCTTATTTCAGAAATAAAAATTGTTTCATCTGTGATTCACATAGATTTATCCAGTTGCGGTCCGGTTTTGATGCCCTAAGGAACGCAGGGGTAAATTTAAGTATTACGCTCTATTTCTAGTTTGACACACATAGCTTAAGATATTTTTAAGACATGTCTCAAATAGCTCATCCAAACAAGAAAGTACATCCGAAACAATGTTCCTTGCTTTCATTGAATGAGGAGGCCAATATCAGAGGTAAGGTATTGTTTCCTCCTACTCCTCTTTATAACAAATCTTATAGTAGTCATTATATTCGAGACCATTCTAGTGGCGTGATTGCCAATTTTACACATCATTTTCGGTTAATTTGTCAGCTATATAATTTCCTTGACAATAACTATGTCCAAGAAATCATATTAGCGTTATCCTAGAATGTTACGCTATTTTATAAAAATATAGATTTACAGAAAAAAGTGTTTTCTTGAAATAGCATTCTTCTTGGTAGAAATGTTGTTTGATGCTTTTTCACTTTTAGCTAGACAAAAAAATCGATATTGTATTATTACTATTGTTGTAATTGCATATTTTTCCATTTTTCTTTGTAGTATTTATTTGTTTGTTTGCATATGTGTTGGTGTTGTGTATTGTTGCAACACACTTCTGATTTTATTTAATTTTCCTTTCGGCTGCCTTTGGGAAAATAAATAATTCATACTCAACACGTACATATATTTTATACACAAATTGATATGCAGATATTATAATACATGCAGAGAAAAATATGGTTAGATATGAACACATTAATCATTTTAACATCGTTATCGTTACAACATTCAATAATCACAAAATTATGAATATTTTGCTAAATGGAACACTGAAATAGTGATCATGTTTCATGATTCTTTGAAATTTAACATTAAATAAATAAAACTACATGTGTGAATAACTTTACTATTTAAATACACGTGTTTATATCTCTTCAACAATCCAAGATAAATGAACTATATTGTTTCAAACATAGTCTAGTCATAGTCTAGTGATGGTCTAGTCATGGTCTAGTCATGGTCTAGTCATGGTCTAGTCATGGTCTAGTCATGGTCTAGTCATAGTCTAGTCATAGTCTAGTCATAGTCTAGTGATGGTCTAGTCATGGTCTAGTCATGGTCTAGTCATGGTCTAGTCATAGTCTAGTCATAGTCTAGTCATAGTCTAGTCATAGTCTAGTCATAGTCTAGTCATAGTCTAGTCATAGTCTAGTCATAGTCTAGTCATAGTCTAGTCATAGTCTAGTCATAGTCTAGTCATAGTCTAGTCATAGTCTAGTCATAGTCTAGTCATAGTCTAGTCATAGTCTAGTCATAGTCTAGTCATAGTCTAGTCATAGTCTAGTCATAGTCTAGTCATAGTCTAGTCATAGTCTAGTCATAGTCTAGTCATAGTCTAGTCATAGTCTAGTCATAGTCTAGTCATAGTCTAGTCATAGTCTAGTCATAGTCTAGTCATAGTCTAGTCATAGTCTAGTCATAGTCTAGTCATAGTCTAGTCATAGTCTAGTCATAGTCTAGTCATAGTCTAGTCATAGTCTAGTCATAGTCTAGTCATAGTCTAGTCATAGTCTAGTCATAGTCTAGTCATAGTCTAGTCATAGTCTAGTCATAGTCTAGTCATAGTCTAGTCATAGTCTAGTCATAGTCTAGTCATAGTCTAGTCATAGTCTAGTCATAGTCTAGTCATAGTCTAGTCATAGTCTAGTCATAGTCTAGTCATAGTCTAGTCATAGTCTAGTCATAGTCTAGTCATAGTCTAGTCATAGTCTAGTCATAGTCTAGTCATAGTCTAGTCATAGTCTAGTCATAGTCTAGTCATAGTCTAGTCATAGTCTAGTCATAGTCTAGTCATAGTCTAGTCATAGTCTAGTCATAGTCTAGTCATAGTCTAGTCATAGTCTAGTCATAGTCTAGTCATAGTCTAGTCATAGTCTAGTCATAGTCTAGTCATAGTCTAGTCATAGTCTAGTCATAGTCTAGTCATAGTCTAGTCATAGTCTAGTCTATAGTCTAGTCATAGTCTAGTCATAGTCTAGTCATAGTCTAGTCATAGTCTAGTCATAGTCTAGTCATAGTCTAGTCATAGTCTAGTCATAGTCTAGTCATAGTCTAGTCATAGTCTAGTCATAGTCTAGTCATAGTCTAGTCATAGTCTAGTCATAGTCTAGTCATAGTCTAGTCATAGTCTAGTCATTGTCTAGTCATAGTCTAGTCATATTCTAGTCATAGTCTAGTCATAGTCTAGTCATAGTCTAGTCATAGTCTAGTCATAGTCTAGTCATAGTCTAGTTATAGTCTAGTCATAGTCTATTCATAGTTTAGTCATAGTCTAGTCGTAGTCTAGTCATAGTCTAGTCATAGTCTAGTCATTATATAAATTTGTTCAATTCACTATGGCGTATGACTGTTTTATATTCATCATACGCCCAACGTTAACTCAATCACTATTCTCAATTATTAAAATAAAATATATTATTAAAGGTAGGAGTTAACTGCCTATATGAATTTGTTTTCCTATTTTAAGAAAACCTTAAATAAAATGTCGTTTTCATATTTTGTGAGTGTATTTTTGTATTTTTCTTTCCTTGAAAATTTTTCTGCAATTTTGTATTTTTCTTGTGCTTTTCTATTGTTGTCAATTGAAATATTCTTAAACCGCTTATAGCAAGTACATCTTCATTTTTACTAAGTACAAATTTTGTATTTTTTTAAGAATAAACAATACTCCAGGAGCAAAGAATCGACATAAAACTACACAAAATATTTTTAAAGAAGTAAACATACAAAATTATTGTAATTGGTCATGGTTAGTGTCATAAGTACCCTATGTAAGTTAATGATTCCGATGTTTTCCTTAAGTTAATTTTGTCTGATTTGGAAAGTAAACTGTTTAGCATTCGCGAAACTTGTATAATTACTATATTGAAGATAAAAAGTTGCCTATTGTAGGGCATTAAGAACATATAAAAATGTTAAAAACTATATGCAAGAATGAGAAAATCAACCAAAAATGGATCTGTTGTACTCATAATCATTGTATAGTAAAGAAAATAATTTTAAGACTGTACTTTACTTTTCCTTTTATTTCTGCTTAGTTGGTTAAAGAAAAACAAAATTTAAACCATAATGTAGCTTTCAGTATTTCACTATTGTCACTGTTGTGTTTTGCTTTAAAAATTAAATATACTTAAAAATATAGTTTAGCTTTTAAAATGTATATTTCTAATCTTTTTCGTATTTTCCATAAAATAGCAAACAAAGATTATTTGCACAAATAAGCTTTTAGCACAGTACGCTATCTATCTATCTATCTATCTATCTATCTATCTATCTATCTATCTATCTATCTATCTATCTATCTATCTATCTATCTATCTATCTATCTATCTATCTATCTAT
>NC_060954.1:15341133-15345663 GCF_022045245.1 Lucilia cuprina
TGACTAGACTATGACTAGACTATGACTAGACTATGACTAGACTATGACTAGACTATGACTAGACTATGACTAGACCATGACTAGACCATGACTAGACCATGACTAGACCATCACTAGACTATGACTAGACTATGACTAGACTATGACTAGACCATGACTAGACCATGACTAGACCATGACTAGACCATGACTAGACCATGACTAGACCATCACTAGACTATGACTAGACTATGTTTGAAACAATATAGTTCATTTATCTTGGATTGTTGAAGAGATATAAACACGTGTATTTAAATAGTAAAGTTATTCACACATGTAGTTTTATTTATTTAATGTTAAATTTCAAAGAATCATGAAACATGATCACTATTTCAGTGTTCCATTTAGCAAAATATTCATAATTTTGTGATTATTGAATGTTGTAACGATAACGATGTTAAAATGATTAATGTGTTCATATCTAACCATATTTTTCTCTGCATGTATTATAATATCTGCATATCAATTTGTGTATAAAATATATGTACGTGTTGAGTATGAATTATTTATTTTCCCAAAGGCAGCCGAAAGGAAAATTAAATAAAATCAGAAGTGTTGCAACAATACACAACACCAACACATATGCAAACAAACAAATAAATACTACAAAGAAAAATGGAAAAATATGCAATTACAACAATAGTAATAATACAATATCGATTTTTTTGTCTAGCTAAAAGTGAAAAAGCATCAAACAACATTTCTACCAAGAAGAATGCTATTTCAAGAAAACACTTTTTTCTGTAAATCTATATTTTTATAAAATAGCGTAACATTCTAGGATAACGCTAATATGATTTCTTGGACATAGTTATTGTCAAGGAATTATATAGCTGACAAATTAACCGAAAATGATGTGTAAAATTGGCAATCACGCCACTAGAATGGTCTCGAATATAATGACTACTATAAGATTTGTTATAAAGAGGAGTAGGAGGAAACAATACCTTACCTCTGATATTGGCCTCCTCATTCAATGAAAGCAAGGAACATTGTTTCGGATGTACTTTCTTGTTTGGATGAGCTATTTGAGACATGTCTTAAAAATATCTTAAGCTATGTGTGTCAAACTAGAAATAGAGCGTAATACTTAAATTTACCCCTGCGTTCCTTAGGGCATCAAAACCGGACCGCAACTGGATAAATCTATGTGAATCACAGATGAAACAATTTTTATTTCTGAAATAAGGTTTCAATTCAATTCTGCGTTTCACTAACCCCTACTGGCTGTTCAGAAATAGAATGTCTTGGTCAAGCGGAAAACGAGGAGGAATCCGTTGTTACACGGATGGCCCTAAATTGGAAGATAAAGTGGGCCTGGCGTTCTATATTGAAAACCCAAAAACAGAAATATACAAACGGTGGTACATTAATAATAACACAAGCTTCCAGGCAGAAGTCCGGGGAATAAGAAAATTCTTAAATTGGATTAGAATATATATGGCGTACACAGACAGGATCCAAATGTGATGGAAACAATCTTCCATGACGGATCGTATAAAGTTTTCACCGATGGCTCGAAATTAAACCATGGTGTAGGAGGTGGCTTTTACATAGCACATTCGGGAACGGAAGTCTCTTTCAAGCTTCCTGCCCAATGTAGCGTTCTTCAGGCCATCAAACGGGCTATAAACTGGCTTAGGTTTTATCGAATATATGGTGCTAATATTCGATTTTATACCGATAGTCATGCAGCCCTTAAGGTTCTAAGTGGTGTTTTCACGACATCAAACTTAGTCCTAGAATGCCGGGAATCCCTTAATGAGATGGCGAAACATTCCACAATAGGACTGTATTGGATTCCAGGACACCAACAAATTCCTGGTAGTACCACCGCGGACACTATTGTAGGCAAGAGATCATACCGACCCTTTTGTCGGTATACCGCTTCCAATCTGCAAACACTCGATACGTGCATAACTATCGAATGAAGCCACCTCTAGACAGGTAAGGATCATGTGGCCATCTTAGAACCCACAGAAATTCCAAGCCCTTTTAAACAATCCGAGAGTTAATCTACGGCAATAGTAACTGACCTTTCGGGCTCCTTGCAGGAAGACTGAACTTACCCAGTAACGACTTCTGCAGGATGAATATGAAGAAGAGAGTATAACTCACTTCCTCTGTCACTGTCCCGCCCTAACTTATCATAGAATGGGTCTGCTACGTAGCTATTTTCTGCATGAGCGGATCTATCGGAGGTCAACATTCGGAAGATAGATTCCTATATTCGTACGACAAACTGGTTCGGTTTAGGAAACCGGAGTGATTAGGTCGAAGTGTACTAATTCGCTGACCGTCTTCTCTCGTTTCAGATATCACAATGGAATCGAAAAATTTGGACCCAAGTGTGTCTCCAGTGATGACATCGAGTAAACGACCTGCCTACCTTACCTAACATACTTTTATTTTTGGCGAAAGCACAAACAAAATGGTTGAATTGGGTCAATTATTTCGCTTAGACCTTATACAACTTTAAATGTTCTATTATGTCAAAAAACACAAAAAATAGTTTTATAGAACTTTAAATAACATTATCGGCTTTTGTAATGAACGAATTAAATGCTTTATTTTTTAAAAAAGTAATCCACACACTGACTGGTGAGGGGTATCGCATGGTCCTTTTTTAAATGTTTCCCTTGTAATTAGCCTACTTTTGTCGTTTCTATATTTTCTAGAAAATCCAAAAATTAAATTCTTTTTAATACTTTTAAATGTTTTATTTGTTTGAGCTTTTGATTTTGTACTGCCATCTCTAACGAGTTTAAAACGTAGTAAGTACATTTAATTCTTAAAGATTATACTTAAAATATATAATCCAGTAAAGAAGTTTTTACTCACACTTTTTTATACCCTACATCATTAAAATGGTGATGGTATTATACGTACAAAAAATTAGTTTAATATCCACCTTAAAGTCTAGCAGTCTACTATTCAATATATTTGGAATCAAAGTATCAAAGAAGTAAGAAATTATAGTTGGGCGAGGCCGACCATATAATACCCTACAACTATTACAAAAATAAAGTTTGATCTAGTTATTATAGCAAAGCATTTAAGTTGAATTGTATCCTGCCTCAGATATACATTAGCCATTTATTGTTAAATTTAAGTTGAATTGTGGACATTTAAGTCAAATTTTAAAGGGATCTTTTTAAATGAGCTAAGGTCAAATTAGGCCCTATAAAGTTCATGAGGGTCATCAAGGCTAATATAGAATTTGGATTTTTAGCCTTTTGTCAAGATACGAGTATATTAAACATAATTATGAACTTAAAAACCCTGTTCTGGGATTCAGTTGTATGCAGACTAGGTGAAATAATGGACCTTCGTTAACCATTTTAGATAGATCGGCTTCGTCCCTGGGACAATAGAATATTATGTACCAAACTTCATTGATTTATACTCAAAATTGCGACATGTAGTTTGATTACAAAGCTTACATGGACGGACAGACAGAAAAACAGACAGACAGACAGATAGGTGATAAGTCATAAGAAATCGCTAAATTATGTCACTAAAAAGAACAAAATTCGATAAGATATTTATATATAATTTGATTTCACCAATTATGTATATTTTAGTTCCTCAGTAGTCATCCAATGGTCACCTAAACACTAGTTACTTAGTAAGTTAGTTAGTTAGTTTGAAAGGAGGATGGATATACATCAAATGCGAAGAAATACACCTAGGCCTCTATCGGGCCTGTTGTGCGCTCCTTAACCAGAGCCTCAGGTGGGAATCGAACCCACCACCTCCGCTCTACCAGACTAGAACACTAAACACTAACCTACCGGAGGCCACACATAAACACTAAGTTTTATATTTTTTTTGAGAATTTAGTTAACAACAACATGAGCTAAACTTCAATTAGTTTATCACTAACTTAGGTCAGCGTATAGTCGGTCACGTGCTGCTGTAATTTCTTAGTCGCTTAATATTTATATTTTTTCTGTTTGTTTTTCTCTTCTGATTCAAACATTTGTTAGTTTGAAAGAAAAATAAAACAAAGTTTTATTTTAAATATTTTCAAAATCTCTATTATGTCTTCGCATAATTTGCGTGGAAAAAGAATGCTAAAACAAGTAAGAGTTCTATATTCGGCTGTGCCGAATCTTATATACCCTTCACCATGATGTGTTTAAAGCCTTTTGTACCTTTTGAAGAACGGAAAAGTACCAAAAAGTCCCCATCTATGGGTCCTCAGTTAATCCGGGCCATACAAACTTAATTACATGTTCCTAGGTTCAATATTGTAGAAATTGTAAAAAGTACTTTTTGAAGAACGAAAAAGTACCAAGAAGTCCCCTTTTACTGGTTCTCACTTAATCCGGGATATACGAACTTAATAACATGTTTCTAGGTTCAATATTATAGAAATTTCAAAAAGTACCTTTTGAAGAATGAAAAAATACCAAAAAGTACCCTTTCATGGGTCCTCACTTAATCCTGGCCATACATACTTAATTACATGTTTCTAGGTTTAATATC
>NC_060954.1:15345763-15362062 GCF_022045245.1 Lucilia cuprina
TATTATCTGCATTTTATTCTTAAGGCTAAAAACTGTATATTCCAAGAAGAAGTGTTCTGGCTTTCGTCAATTTTTTTTTTTTTTTTTGCAAAAATGTTACTTGTTTGTAATTACAATTTAAAAAGCATATACAATTCTGGTATTATAACATATTTTTAGGGATATTTTCTCTGAAAACGAAAAAGTATAAAATTGTCCATGAACCATTTTATTAGCATTTTAAACTCTGTTAAACGTATTAAATTATTTTACTGCCTACTTTTGGGGTGTTAAATTTTAGGTTGTTTCATTTTTAGTCTGTATTAAAACACAGTATCATAGGATATACAAATTTTATAAAATTCTTGATGGAGAAATACATAGAGATGTACGTAGTAATGCACAGATTTTTATTAATAATGTTTGTTAAAATAAAAAATAATAAATTATTTAATTTGTAATATGTATGTATGTATTTGTTAGTAAATTTTCTAAAATTAAAGAATTATACAAAAAATTTATTGCCTTTTAGTATATTAGGGAGCTTTCGTTTTATTTCACCTAGCAATATTACATTTCAGAGACTCAATAGAATGTGTTAAGGACTGGTTTCAACGAAAGCCGAAGCCTTGACGTGGTTCTCAGGGGTCGAACCAAAGAACCACCAACTAACTGGTTAGTTGGTTGACATACCTTCGAGATCCACATAGTGATTATGGTTTAAACCCAAACTCACGTGAAAGTTGTCGGTTAAAATACTGATGTACGATTTAATTTATACTTCGGTGTTATTGTCGACTGTGACACTAATCGTTGGAAATGAGTAAGTTGGTGGCATCAATGCATTGCTAACCATTAAAATATTCAGAGATTATACTTGAGCAAAGTCCAATGGTCTAATAGAGTTGTCTACACATATATGTATGTATATTTAAGTGTATTTAATACCTAAAATTCTTCTGAAGCCAATCAAAATAAATATGAGCATTTCATATCATAGTCATTAAGATATTACAAAGTACTTTTTTATTCCCTACACCACTTTAGTGCGGAGGGTATATTGGGTTTGTGCTGACCTTAAAGTATACCAATTGGCTTAGAATCGTTTTCTGAGTTGATTAAGCTATGTACGTCCGTCTTGCTGGCTGCCTGGCTCCTTGTGCGCAAGGTACAGGTCGCAATTTAAGGACACGCCCTTTTTTAGCCTAAGGATAAAGCCTATTAAAAATTGACAAAATTGGTCTATTATTTCGCCTTGTCCCTATATAAGCATACCCCCGGATTAGGGCCTTTGGGTCCTTTTTATGGAACTTTTAATGAAATTACCGTGTATTTAATACCCCATACAAACTCCTTTTAGAAAATTACTAGAAGATCAAAATTCATCTATGAACACTAATTACACATTTAAATTCTACATAAATAACGTTGAAGTAGATATGAATTCCTCTACCAATATTTATAAGGATTAGGACATATTTCTCCTACTCCCCTTTGAGCCCTCTTGTAGAAAAAGTTAAAAAAGTTAAAAAATAAATCAAATGTTTTATTTTGTTTTTAATAATCCCAATTTTTAACATATAGACTGGTGTAGGCTATTATATGGTCGTCTATGCCCGACTATACATTCATACCTGTTTTGTTATATGTATGTATGTGTTCTCAGAAAATATATAATTTTTTAAGTCTAAAATCAAATTGTCGAGGTGTTTAATTTGATAAAAAATTGTGTAGTAGAACGAAATTACAATAATTACAAATAACACGTCGTATGAGTGTTATCTTTATAATTTATAATAATCATACGTTATGTGTTACCAAAGAAGTAAAGTTTTAAAATAATTTTCGAAAATAAAAAACAAGTAGGTAAGTATAGTCGTGCATGGCCGACCATATGATTACCCTACACCATGAGCATATTTTTAAAATTCTTATTTTCTATAAAGAAACTTTTATGTTGAATATTACCATAATTCCAATTTTTAGAAAGATAATAGAATATTTGACGTAATTATGGCATAAAAAGTTCAAATCGGGATGTACGGTTGTATGAGGGCTAGGTGAAATAATGGTCCGATTTCAACTATTTTCAATAGACTTTGTCCCTGAGCCAAAAAACATGCTTGGTCCAAATTTCATCAAATTATCTTGAAAATTGCGGCCTGTACCTTGCGCATAATGTTTACATGGACAGCCATCCAGCCGGACAGACGGACGGACGGAGATGTCTTAAACGAGTCCAAAAATAATTCTGAGTCGATCGGTATACATTAAGGTGGGTATTGGACTAATATTTTTGTATGTTACAAACATCAGTACAAACGTATAATACCCTCCCCACTATAGTGGTGTAGGTTATAATTAGCAAAATTTAATATAATAACTAGCTCTAAATTTTTGTTTATAAAAATTTTAAAGAAAATCACTTTTTCATTATTCCCTCTAGTTGCTATATAATTAGTCAATCATTTCTATAAAATATTGCTTTCATAGACCACCATCTTTCTCTAAGCTGGACGTCAAGACAAACATATTGTTTTTAATCTTATAAAATATTTATACTTTACATGTGGTTGTTTAAATTAAGGTCAACATCAATCATGTCTTAAACGTAGTAAAAATAGTGCTGTTTGTATAAATAGTTTAATTTATTTTATATATTTTTGGGTAGTCAAAGATAAAAAAACGTGAACAGTTTAAATTTAAATATTTCACAAACTTGTCATTGTTCAAAAAAATAAATAAAACAGATTTCTTTTACAAAAGAATATTTGCAACAATAAAATCTTTTGTTTAAAAAACAGGTGTTGAAACTACAATTGCGGTTAAAATACACTATTGTTGTGGTCAAATGAGGATGAGGAAAAACAACACAAAAGGGTAGTTGTATACACAAAACAATAACTTATTACAAGTACAAAAGCTTTATGTAGAAAAAAATATTAAAACCTACAACAAAAAATGTACAAATATTAATTAAATTCATACTTATACCTAAATATGAATGTTTAACATAATCATTAAATAATTTCTCAAAGTTATGATTACCTTCTGTCATCCTAAACACTCTTCTTTAGAAAGGGAAATACGTCAATCAAACTGTCATTGGTTTAAAATATCTCTTATTCATGGTTGATAAATACATGTATAGATGTTTCCTGATCTTATAAATATGACAACGGATGTGTTCATTCATCAAGTTTGCTACTATGTTTATTTATTTGTTCAAAGTTAAAGGATGTAATGGTTTAAATATCTCTTAATACATTTTCATATGATTTCTTTGTTTCTTGCTTTAACAATTGTTTTTGGTGAAATGTATTTTTTCAAGCTTTTATCTTATTCAGTGTTGACATATTGTTACAAAACGTTTTTGACAGTTTGAAAACTTTATGATTGTATTTCAAAAACATTTGACAACTTTATTGTCAAGTAACTTGTATAGATATATTTATTCATTGAGTCATTTATACGGTAAACGAAACATGAATGGAAATTATGGGGAAATAAATAAAAAAAAGGAAATTCTGGTTAAACAATTGTAGGGATATAAAAAAGTTTTAAATATATAATAATAAATAATAAACAAGTAAGAGTGTTATATTCGTCTATGCGGAATCTTATATACCCACCATCCAACTGTATGCCGTAAAAGGAATGCTCCTCTATAAACATGTGGGTGATATTTGGAATATGGCTTAAGTCAATTATGGACCTAGCTCTTTTGAACTAACAAAATATTAATTTTTAAAAACCAAATATTTTAGTTGAATTTTTAAACCGTGAGCGTATGAGTAATTTTCTGTAGAGAACATTTATATGTATCAATTATGAACCGATACTCATAAAATTTTTTACATAGATTTCATTTCATAAGTCATATTTTCTAAGCCAGTAATGATAGGGAATTGGTACAGAGGTTTTGGCTTGTAAGCATGTTACGTGTCTCAAATTTCATCGCTTCACTCGTATTTTAAAGACATTAATAATCGTTGAGGCAATTTCCTGAAGTGTATGGTCATTTATTGGCCGATCCTTAAAAAAATAAATAAAAGGTTTGGTTCTTAAGAAACTTGCTGATACCGAATTTCATCGCTATACTCGAATTTTTAGGCCAGTAATGATTGTAAAAGTCATTTTCTGAAATGGGACCTTATATGAGGGGTAGGGTCATTTATGGAAGTGGACTTTAATAGGGGGTAGGGTCACTTATGGACTGATCCTCAAAAAATATGGTAGAAAGCTTTTGGCTTATACTTCTAAAGCAGTTATGCCCGTTAAAGCTGTTTTCATGAGGTCCACTCGTATGGGGTCTACACGAAAAAGTGGACCGATATGGCTTTTTTCAATACCAAACAAACCTTAGCAATAGGGAATATTTGTCCAAAATGTCAACTGTCTAGCTCTTCTCGTGTGGTCCCTATTGAGATTTCAACAGACAGACGGATGGATGGACAGAAGGTCGAATGGACAGACGGGCGGATGGACAGACGGACGGATGGACAGACGGACATGGCTAGATCGTCTTAGAATTTAATTAAGAACCCGGAATATATATACTTTTATGGGTCTATAGCCAATATTTCAATGTGTTACAAAGGGAATGACAAAATCAATATACCCCCCATCTTTTTTGATGGTGGGTTTAAAAAATGTTAATAAAAATATTAAAGGATGTAACTTAAATTTCGAAATGTTTAGTCCTTCATTTAGATTAGAAGCTAACATTTGGAAGGCTCAATGGATTAATATCAATTTGGGAATCTATATAGCGACGTCTGTCTGTCTGTCTGTCTGTCTGTCTGTCTGTCTGTTTGTCTGTCTATCTATCTATCTATCTATCTATCTGTCTGTCTGTCTGTCTGTCTGTCTGTCTGTCTGTCTGTCTGTCTGTCTGTCTGTCAGACATAGTAATGAAACTATATATTTTTAAGATAACCGACTTAACTAAGTCTATTGAAGATTATTGCGATTATTTCATCTATCCTCCATATAACAACTTAACCGTTATATTTCAATTTATTTTTAATTTTGATATTTAACTACATTTGATATAAATTAGTCATAATGATTTCCCCATAACAAGACATTTACAAGTAAAACACAAGCAAGTGTATGTTATTCGCTACACATAGATATAAATAGCAATTTAATAAAGCGAGGAAAATTATGATAGAAAACAAAAAATGGAAAATAAAATTAACCCACATATTCATGTGTTGATCTACCTAGGCACTAAAAAACGCAAACACAGACTGGCTTTAGGCAAAAAAAAAAAGAAACACTTTTCAAAACAAAATAATTGTAAATGAAAAGTTTTTTCTTTTAGTTTTATTTTGAAATTACATGTCAGTTGAGTTGTTAACAAGTGAACACGCAACTAATAACATTTGATTCATAGTTAATTGTTTTATATAGAGAAAGGCCGCAAACATGTTTTCCAATGCAAGTTCAGTCTACATTATGGCAACATATCTCCTATTCTTGGTTATTAAAATTTTTGGATTCAGTTTCATGTTGGCTGAAGAACTAAAATATTATTTTGATCAGAAACTTGACTGAAAGACAGTCAAATTCAATTAATTTTTTCCTAATGCAGCAAAGTGTCTATTGAGTTGCCTTGCAATCATTCTTTCACTTGTACGTATATTCACACATATGTAAAAAACAAGTAACAATTATATATTCGACTGTGCGAACCGTATATACGCTTCACCAATATGTGTTAAAAAAAAGCCAGCCAATACAAAAAAATCCTCTTTTATATGTATTTGTATACCCGGTATGCTTCCCGCCCGCGCTTAAATAGCAATTTCTGACATTCTCCCACACTTGAATTTTTTTCACGAAATTCAATTATATATGCCCTAAGTGATTCAATGTACTCCAATCTCCAAGCAGTTTTTGCTATGCTTGGATTTAGCCGGTGCATTTCCACACTACTGCGATGGCACTGTTGTTTTGGCAACAGCGCTTAGAGATATATTTGGTAGTCCGAAATAACCAACAAAATGGATCAGGATCCCTCTTTTATGGACGGATAATGTGACAAAGGATATAGGAATTCCAAAGTCAATAAATTTCAATTATTGCCATGACAAATAGTCGCATAGCATGTATCAACATATCCTGTTGAGATGGCAACAGCACCGCAGAACTTTTCCGAAGCGAAAACGACACACTTAATCAGTACTAATATACAATCTATTGTATTAGTTCCATTCTCAATCTACGGGATGACAGGCAACCATTGAATACTTACCTGACAATTCCTCAGCATATGCCGGTGTCCCACAACGCGGGTATCCAGCATATGCTGCTTTGTACACAGACCTGTCCTTAAACCATCATTCTCTGCCCTCACATTTGGGGTTAAACCACAAACTTGGATCCCGAAGGAAACTCAACCATCTGACCAGCCAGGACATAGTCCTGTGGCCCACTGGCCACCCATAGTACAGGATTATGTGGTGCTCTTGTTCGACCTATTTTCAATCTATGCAAGGACTAAGCCAGACAATAGACAGTAAACACCAATTTAAGTCCCGGACGACTAGAGGTGTTGGTAGCACCTCTGTTCCCCGGGATTGCAATAACACCAAGGTGGAGGTTTCACCAAGGTAATATGCCTCCTGAGTTAACCAAAATTTATACAATCGAGTTTTACCAGACATTAGCTAACTTTGTACCGAAGATTTCATTTTCTTAATCATATCCACTTTTTGAAGCTGAATGTAGAGATCGTGGTAATCTGTTGATCATAATTTGTTGTAGTTTCGATAGAAACGTTTTGTTTAAGATGTGTAACGGATTAGGCTATAGCACCCAATCCTGGCAGCCAATATCGCCCAGATGGACAGATTGCTGATAATTTATACGTAGTGCCCATGATCGATCGACATAGTCAGGATTATTATTGGCAGCAATCATCACTTACACAGGATAAGTTGTCAATTAGATAGGAGAGGCAATAATCCATAATCTCCACTACCAATACTACTCCCAAACAAGTATTAAAGTTATCATACAAATGTTCAATACGTTATTTGTTCTCCCTTAATTTTAACCTTATATTACAAATATAGTTTACTTATTTAAGAATGTATATTAAGTAGTTAAATAAATGTAATAAAAGTTGTGTAAACTAAACATTTAAACGTAAAATCGTGTACATCTTTTAAGTCAAGTAAAATGCTTTTAAATTTATTAAATTGGCGGTTGGTTTCGGAATAAATATAAATGCACATAAAAATTTTTAAGTTCTTCCAAATTCCTAAAGCTAAAATGATAAACAAAATATTTTCAAACACGTGATGGTTAAGGACATTTTTTTTTAATTTAATTTTCTTTCAATTTAATTTCTTATTCTTTGTTTTCACAGTACAAAAACATCACTTACATTATAAAAACATTTTAAAATGTTACATGTTTTTACTAAAATCTAAACATGATATAATAAACAAATAAGCATTACATTAACAAGCACAAACATATGCTTACAAGACATTTGTAATGTAAATTGGGAATTGTTTAGAAAGGGTATGTGTAGAATGCATTAAATAAGATGGAATTATTGGCATGTTGTATAGAGAAGCTTTAAGTATGGAGTTAAAAACCAAAAAATAGTTTTTCAAAATCACTAAACGTTTCCCAACTGTAAATATTGTTTGTCATTTGAAAAAAGAAATTTAACATGGAATAGCGTTAAATTGTAGTGCCTTTTATGTATTATTATACCCTAAACCACTTTAGTAGGGTAGGTATATTGGGTTTGTGCTGATGTTTGTAACGCATGTTTCTATACGCACCTTAAAGTATACCAATCGGCTCAGAATCATTTTCTGAGTCGATTTAGCTATGTCCGTCCGTCTGTCCGTCTGTCCGTCCGTCCGTCCGTCTGTCCGTCCGTCTGTTCGTCTTTCCGACCATGTAAACTTTGTAATCAAACTACAGGTCGTATTCTATTGTCCCAGAGATGAAGCCTATTTGAAATGGTTAAGATCGGTATATTATTTAATCTAGCCCTAATACAACTGAACTCCCGAAATATGCTTGTAAACCTTGTAATCAATCATAATTTTGGAGATAATTCAATGAAATTTGGCATATTATCTTCTATGGTATCGTTTATTGACAATGGTTAACATCGATCCATGTTTTTCACCTGGCCTCTATACAACTGAACCCGCCGAATAAGGCTTTTAAGTTCATAATTAGGTTTATGTATGTCGACAAAAAGTTGCAAAACCATGCTCTATACTAGCATTGATGACCCTCATGAACTTGACAATTATAGAGCCTCATTTGACCGAAACCCGTAAGTCGATTAAGAAAAATATGTACACGTGTGTGTAGATGTATTTGGTTTTATTCAGCTGTGTATTTTGTTTTGTATGTTGAATGCTGTTGGCGTCATTGAGTTGAGTATTTCGTTTTTGTTTTTCTGTGTTTTTCGTTATGTATGTTTAGATGTCTGTTGGTTTAGATGCCTTGGGTATTTTGTTTTTTATTTCGTTTATCATTTTTGTTGTTCATTTTTTTGCTTTTGGTGTAATAATGTAGTCGGGAAAAATTTATAAAACCAATATGTTCAAAATACACACATTATGGTGAAGGGTATATAAGATTCGGCACAGACGAATTTAGCACTCTTACTTAATAGAGTTGTTTGAAATATTTAAATTTGGTAATTGCTAAGTACTAAACGTTGATTTAATTAAGTGCCAGTTGAATTCGTTTTGTGTAGACTACACTGTAGTCTATTTCAACTATGTTGTAGAATAATTCACATACTGTACTGCAACCTTATCCATGTACTCTTGTTCATCGAGACTTTCAATCAGTCAACACGCATACGGGCGGCGTAATCTTCGGCTTATCGTTGTTAACTCGATCCTTAATAACATGGAGAACAGAGGAATAAAAGCCGTTGCTTACGCGGATGATGTTCTGATTCTGCTACAGTTGCCGATCCAGCTCAAACATTTAGAGAGGAGAATTTTTTCTGTTATTTATTTTTTGCTCACTTTTAAATTTTGTATAAAAAATTTTTAGTTCCTCTCCTGTACTGGAATGTTTTCAGACGTAGTAAGTGACATTTTTCCAAACGTTCTGGTGTTACTCAATAACTGGGCCACAGATCTCATACTATTTACGACAAAGATCAAGATTCCAAGCTTCAAATTGCCGCGTTTTAGAAACTTCAAAATCCCTTTATCGGAAAATACCTCAGAAATATCCTATGCTTCAAATAATCAAGCAAACTTTACCAACACAATGTCAAGAAAGTAATAAGTAAATACTACACCTGTTGTAAGATATTTGGGAGAAACTGGAAACTAACTCTCGATATAGTCAAATGGATGTATACAGCTGTAGTTCATCCTTTTCTCACATATATAGTGGACTTCAACTAAGAATAAATTTACTATAGATCAGCTATACAAAACTCAGAGATCAACATACATTGTAATAAAAGTTGCTCTAAGAAGTAGTCCTTCAGAAGATTTGAATACTATATTACACATTCTTTCTATAGATCTCCATATAATTGTTGTATCTGCTTGTAGAGGGGGGGGGGGCTTAACTCACTATCTTCAATTTTGAACCAACCATCCAACTACACACGGTCCTTAATAAAGTTTTAAAAGTCAGAGTCCCTCATAGAAGCGAATGGTTAAAGGGATTAACTAACGAGCGAATATACCAGTAGAATATCTACAGATGGTTTTCAAATTAATTGCAGCGTTGGTTCTGGAGTCTTCTTTAAAGAAACTAAGTTAAGTATATTTTATTCTCTCTTTTCAACAACTTTAGGGGTTTTGAGAGTGCAATATTTGCTATAATGTCAGCCTTTAGAGTACTATACGACCTCAAAATCTGCCACTGCCACTTTCCTATTAATCAGACAGTATAATGAAGGAAGGTAAGCTAGTCTTACCTGCCTTACATTACCTTTTTTGGAATCCCTGGGCATAGGGACTAATATGGAAATAAAAATGCAGATGGGCTTGTCAGAACGTTATCTGCTCTTGATATCTCCAATGCCGTTTCAGTAGGAACTCCATTGAGTTTTATGAAAGAATCGAAGATACTCAGATTCTTTCTTCAAAAGGATGAAAATAGATGGAACTACTTGACACATGTAAAGCATTCAAGTAAATAATGCTGTCTTTTTATGAAAAGCTACCTTAAAACTCATAGTAAGCTGGATATATCATGAATGATAGCAGTGACAACAGGACACTGGGTTCTATGCAAGTCGGCTTGGGCATCCTTTTAATGTATACTAGGTCTAAATACTACCACAGTACTTATTTATTTCATTTCATCTACAGAATCATAATCTAAATCTAATCTATGAATCTAATTCTATACAACACTTCATCTGACGAGTGTAGTGGTCCGGTCCAAAAAACCAATAGTCTTGTGCGGAAATAACAAATATGTGCGAAGTGTATACTTATTATAATTTATAATTATTACTCATACGCTACGATGGTTATTGAAAGATATTGAAACGTCATATAACTTTTATTTGTTGTTTGCCTAGAACATTGTTTTCTATAAGAAGTTCTTAGTTCTTAAAACAATTCTATTTTTAATTATTTGCATTAAATATAATATAAAATATATTCAATTTAATTTACTTACCTACAATTCCCATTACATACATAAGATTCAAATTATACAAGCAAGATTTATATTTATTTTATTTTTCTAGAAAACAAACAGGAACATAAATGGAAGTGAAATTTATTATTTGTTTCATTCTGTTTACTATTTTGCTACAATAAACATTCATACCTGGTTTTGTGTTTACAAAATAGTACTAAAATAACAATTTCAATAAAAGCAAGTTAGAAAGAAGAATTCATCAGGATCGGCTATATTAGCCTGACGCTACATAATTGTAAAGTAATCTTCAAAAATTGGTCTTGTTTCGAATCTTTGGTTAATAATGAGGCTGTAATTTAAATCGTGGTTCTTTTACCAGGCCTTAAAATACAAAATTCTCTAAAAAATTTAATGTTTATATTACCATTGTCCATAGTTATACTTCACAAATATCAAATCCTCTCCCTTATTATGCGTCGTACGCGTTATAATTAATTTCTCTCATATCCTTTTTCACTGTCTATCTATCTATCTATCTATCTATCTATCTATCTATCTATCTATCTATCTATCTATCTATCTATCTATCTATCTATCTATCTATCTATCTATCTATCTATCTATCTATCTATCTATCTATCTATATATATATCTATCTATCTATCTATCTATCTCTATCTATCTATCTATCTATCTATCTATCTATCTATCTATCTATCTATCTATCTATCTATCTATCTATCTATCTATCTATCTATCTATCTATCTATCTATCTATCTATCTATCTATCTATCTATCTATCTATCTATCTATCTATCTATCTATCTATCTATCTATCTATCTATCTATCTATCTATCTATCTATCTATATCTATCTATCTATCTATCTATCTATCTATCTATCTATCTATCTATCTATCTATCTATCTATCTATCTATCTATCTATCTATCTATCTATCTATCTATCTATCTATCTATCTATCTATCTATCTATCTATCTATCTATCTATCTATCTATCTATCTATCTATCTATCTATCTATCTATCTATCTATCTATCTATCTATCTATCTATCTATCTATCTATCTATCTATCTATCTATCTATCTATCTATCTATCTATCTATCTATCTATCTATCTATCTATCTATCTATCTATCTATCTATCTATCTATCTATCTATCTATCTATCTATCTATCTATCTATCTATCTATCTATCTATCTATCTATCTATCTATCTATCTATCTATCTATCTATCTATCTATCTATCTATCTATCTATCTATCTATCTATCTATCTATCTATCTATCTATCTATCTATCTATCTATCTATCTATCTATCTATCTATCTATCTATCTATCTATCTATCTATCTATCTATCTATCTATCTATCTATCTATCTATCTATCTATCTATCTATCTATCTATCTATCTATCTATCTATCTATCTATCTATCTATCTATCTATCTATCTATCTATCTATCTATCTATCTATCTATCTATCTATCTATCTATCTATCTATCTATCTATCTATCTATCTATCTATCTATCTATCTATCTATCTATCTATCTATCTATCTATCTATCTATCTATCTATCTATCTATCTATCTATCTATCTATCTATCTATCTATCTATCTATCTATCTATCTATCTATCTATCTATCTATCTATCTATCTATCTATCTATTATCTATCTATCTATCTATCTATCTATCTATCTATCTATCTATCTATCTATCTATCTATCTATCTATCTATCTATCTATCTATCTATCTATCTATCTATCTATCTATCTATCTATCTATCTATCTATCTATCTATCTATCTATCTATCTATCTATCTATCTATCTATCTATCTATCTATCTATCTATCTATCTATCTATCTATCTATCTATCTATCTATCTATCTATCTATCTATCTATCTATCTATCTATCTATCTATCTATCTATCTATCTATCTATCTATCTATCTATCTATCTATCTATCTATCTATCTATTTATCTATCTATCTATCTATCTATCTATCTATCTATCTATCTATCTATCTATCTATCTATCTATCTATCTGTATGTTTGTCTGATTGTACGTCAGTGCGTCCCTCTGTTACAAACAGATTGACAAAATCAATATACCCCCGGCTATAAAAATATCTTATATTTTGGAAAAAACTAACGATTTTTATACCCTCCACCACCAACAGTGGTGATAGAGGGCATATATAACTTTGTCATCAAGTGGTGATAGAGGGCATATATAACTTTGTCATTCCGTGTGTAACACCAAGAAATATTCATCTAAGACCCAACAAAGTATATATATTCTGGGTCCTTATCAAATTCTGAGTCGATCTAGCTATGTCCGCCTGTCCGTCTGTCTGTGTAAAACACGCTCACGATAAAACGAAGCAAACCAAATTCACCCGAAATGTTCTTCGCGTTCCTAAGTTGTTTGGTATTGAAAATGGGCAAAATCGGTTCACATCGGGAAAAGTTATAAATCAAAATTTGAAACAACCTCGAAAAAATAAGCATTTTTTACACATCTGATGTAATTTTCTCGAAAACAATGCAAGATAATTCCATAAAAATTGGCATACATTCGTTTCCACACAAGAGCTTAATTCCTGCGTAAAATCGCTAGAATCGGTCCACAATTTCATATACCTCCCATACAAAAGTACAAATTCCCGGAAATTTGGTTTTTTTGTTAATAACTTCGGTCGTAATGTCGATATCTTCACAAAATTTAAGAAATTAAAATTTTATAACAACAGAATTTATTCGGAGGAAAAATTTTTTGGATGGGTCCATAATTGGTCATAGCTCCCATACAAGGTCCCCTCCCGAAAATCAATTAAACGCGCATAACTCATTACTATACTAAGATATCGAAATAAAATTTGGCTCAAGTATTGCTCTTATATACAGAAATATTACAATGAAAGCTTTTTTGGATCGGTACATAATTGGTCATAGCTCCCATACAAGGTCCCCTCCCGAAAATCAGTTAAACCCGCATAACTCATTAGTAAATCAAGATATCGATATAAAATTTGGTACAAGTATTGCTCTTATATACAGAAATATTACAATGAAAGTTTTTTTGGATCGGTCCATAATTGGTCATAGCTCCTCCCGAAAGTAACTAAAACGCACATAACTCATTACTTAATTAAGGTATCCATATAAAGTTTTGCACAAGTGTTGCTCATATATGGTGAAATGTTTTTCCGATGGGTCAATAATTGATCATAGCTCCCACACAAGGTCCCTCTTAGAAAAACACACATACAAGGTTCCCTTTCGAAAATCAAAAAAAAAAAAAAAAAAAACGCACATAACTCATAACCAAATATTGATATCCATACATTTATCAAAAATATTGCTCTTATATACATAAATTCACTATAAAATTGTTTTACGATCGGTCCATATTTTGTCATAGCTCTCATACTAGGTCCAGAAAATCACTTAGATTCACAATATTTATTACCAGTAATGATATAGATACAGAATTCTGAAATTTTGTCTTTATATACATAATTGGACGTAGCTCCCATACAAAGACCTTTTACGAAAATTTCTTAAACGCACATTACTTATTACCAAATTAAGCTATTGATACATAATTTGGCAAAAATATTAGTTTAGTATACAAAAATTATATTTCTCCTATATTAGGTCCTGCCTCTAAAAGCGCTTTAACCGTATTTAAAGAGCATTATCAATTTGTGTTAAACAAAGTTTTGTATAGAATATAATTATATATGTATTAGTATTTTGAAAATCTCTAAATCTTTCACACATATACATACATGCAAATTACTAAATTTATAATGTTCAATAAATCTTGGAATTGTAATAAATTTAACTTTTGGGATTTTTTTCCATTAAAGACATGAGAAAACTTATTTCTACAAATATTTGATCAATTAGAAAAGTAATAACATAAAAGTAGCTGGTGGAGGGTATTTAAGATTCGGCACAGCCGAATATAGCACTCTAACTTGTTTTTTATTACAATCGTTTATAAAATGCTTAGCGGTGCCAAATAAAACACTTTTTATTAATTTGTTCTTAGTTTCTTTATTATAATTCATTAAAAATATTAATATTTCTAGGATTAAACAAAATATGTCATCTTGATATAAAAATCACAAATTTCATTTAAAATTCAATAGGAAATGAATAAGGAATCACATCACTTTGCAAAAAATAGTGTTGATAATTTAACTTCTGGATTCTGGATTTTTTTGTCCGCTTTTATGTTTTTTTTTTAAAGTAATATCCAGTTGAACTTTAATATCTGTCTGCAAATATTCGTTATCCTTTTCAAAGAAATATTTATCTGTAAAGAAAATAGATAACAAGAATATTAATATATTTAGTATTTCTTACATAACAATTTTTGTTAATAAAAATTTATTTTAATATAAAACTTTAATTACTGCCTAATAATTTTCTCCAGGCTCTTTTAATCACTTTCTTAGATAAAATGAATAAGTATGATAATTAGATATTTTCATATCATTTCAAGAAGAAAAAAATAATAAGAAAAAATAAAAATTACATACACATACTCATATAAACATATATATACACGTTTTTACATTCTCTTTGCAATTGCAAATTTTTGGTTTTTCCTGCAGAAGGAGTAATGAACAAAATGTTTGTATGACATCAAAAATAAATTTTAATAAGACGTTTTAAATAACAAAAGAAAAACTTTTTTAATAACACAATTTTGCATAAATATAAATTTTTTATTTTGGAAAAGTAATTGAAAAAACTATAAGCAAAATTTTTGCTGAAATATAAAGTCTTATTTTAATGAAATGCATGCGTAAGAAATTAAAAGTGTCAAAGGAAATATTAAGGAGTTATTTAATAATGAAATATAAAGTTTTAAAATAAATGAAAGAAATATAAATATAAAACTTAAAAAAAAAAATATTTTGTTACTTATTTTGAACTGTTGAAGTTTGCCGAAGGACTTAATGGTCATTTTGTACAGTTAAACAGAAATACTAATTCTGTCAGTATAACACAAACGTATTATTTTACAAGTTTTTAGTGGTTGTAATTCACAAAAAATATTTTAAGGAAACTAAAACTTATGAATTTAATAAGCTTAATTACATTTAATAAGCACATGGTGCGTATGATTATTATTTAATATTGAGTTCATACCGTATACGCATTGATGTAACCATATTAGTTTGAAAAGCAGACGGACATAGCTAAGTTAATTTAATTTTAGACATAATGGATAAAATAAGACCATCTAAAGAAAAACGATAATTTTGTACATGTAAACTTTATTGAAAGGTTTTAGATTCAGATATAAAGCAATAATGGGATTATTGTCGGCAGCCAAACAATTCTAGCTTCATTACTGATGTGCAAGGCTAGCGAGTAAGGAATCTACAACCTTGTTTTCAAACAATATCCAAAGTATTATTCTTTTCTTCGAAACCCTGAAAATAGATGGAATTAATACCCACTAGTCGACATAAAACACGAAATATATCAATGTATCGAAGCTGCTGGTAGTAATAAAAGGACACTTGATACTTAGAAGACAATATAGATAGATAGATAGATAGATAGATAGATAGATAGATAGATAGATAGATAGATAGATAGATAGATAGATAGATAGATAGATAGATAGATAGATAGATAGATA
>NC_060954.1:15362162-15376235 GCF_022045245.1 Lucilia cuprina
TAGTTAGTTAGTTAGTTAGTTAGTTAGTTAGTTAGTTAGTTAGTTAGTTAGTTAGTTAGTTAGTTAGTTAGTTAGTTAGTTAGTAAGTTAGTTAGTTAGTTAGTAAGTCAGTTACTTAGTTAGTTAGTTAGTTAGTTAGTTAGTTAGCTAGTAAGTCAGTTAGTTAGTTAGTTAGTTAGTTAGTTAGTTAGTTAGTTAGTTAGTTAGTTAGTTAGTAAGTCAGTTAGATAGTTAGTTACTTAGTTAGTTAGTTAGTTATTTAGTTACTTAGTTAGTTAGTTTGTTAGTTTGTTAGTTACTGCAATTACTTGCATACAGTTCAATGCTTTAAGTCTCTTACATTCTTATGTTTAAATATTTCTAAAATGTTTAACATACCACTAACTAATTAGGTATCAAGTAGTTGCTGTCAAAAAAAAAAAAAAAAACAATTGGTTTTGAAGTGTTACAAACACGCAAAATACCAAAATTTATTTAAAAGGCATCGCATGCATATTCTATTTTATAGAAAAGACTGATAAGACAGCTACTTATATAAGAATTTTCAAACTTTTATATTTTATTATTCATTTTGTTTTCATAGTTTCAAATTATGTTTATATTGAATATGTAATAAATAGAACATTTTCTGTTTCATTCCATTCTAAAAAAAAAAACATGAGTCAAACT
Source organism: Lucilia cuprina (assembly GCF_022045245.1). NCBI lineage: Eukaryota > Metazoa > Arthropoda > Insecta > Diptera > Calliphoridae > Lucilia > Lucilia cuprina. The sequence continues at coordinate 15,362,832 of NC_060954.1, forward strand.
AATCAGAAAAAAAACAAAACGAAACATTCGGTATTAATAAATTAAATAAAAATGCAGTCTCTTCAAAAAGTTTTAGTTTTGTTGTTTGAATTCTTTAACTTTAGAGAGATAATATGAAATGTTAACACTTTGTGTAAAGTCATAGAAAAACTATTACAAAAGTTTTCTATGTAATCTTAATTAAAAAAATAATTTTGGATTTTAAGTTAATAAATGCAATATTAATAACTGGTTTGCATAGTAAACCAAAGCAAATGTGTTTAAAAAAGTTTATCATACGTATGGGTAATATTTCAAATGTTGTTTATAAATATTACGTATACGCACAAGAATTGTTTGAATTATGTATGTTGACAAAAAAAATATATTTCCTAGAAATTCAGCATTCAATAGATTAAGATCTTTCCGATCGAAAATCATTTATTTTAATGTCTACAATAGAAATAACATTATGCATGTAAGGTATGGGAGCTTTAACTAATTAAAAGTATTAATTTAATAAATCATTAAAGCTCTAAAATTTTAAAAATTTACAATTTATTGGAAATCATTTAAACATTTGACTACGATATCATGGATTGTTGCATGTCTTAGCTTTTTATTAAATGACTGCACTGCTCTCATAACATTCTTAAATACTTCAATGATTGTGTAAATAAAACATAAGAATATTTCTTTAAACATAGATTTCTATGGAATATTTGTACTATATTTAACTTTAAAACTGATTTTTCTAGATTTTCGTTTTCTGTGCATTCAAAAATATTGGTTCTATATCCAACTTATAACAATCAGCTTAAAATTACATTTTCAGTCGATTAATATATGTTCGTCCGTCTTTCCACTCGTCCGTCCGTCTGTCTGGTAGTCTAGTAAAATTTAAGTAAATGGACGAAGCCTGTATATTTTCCTAGATTTTATTGCTATATTAACTACTTAAGAAAACTTAACCGCAGCCAATGTGGTTTTTCCATTTAACCCTAAGATGACATTTAATAATATTATTCAAATCCTGGTTAAATAAGAAAGGACATACATATATTAATATTGAAAATCTTATGAGAATTCAATTAATTGTGTGTTATCTGTATTATAATTTCTTAGCTTAAGGATAAATATGACTGGTTTCATGTATTAATTTATATAGAACATAAGTCGTTCATTGGACAAATATCCTTGTATCTGAATAAATATACAAACGTATGAATATTTATATATTAATAGGTTTGTATTAATTTTAGAATTTTCCCAGGAGTATACAAATATGTTTGATTATACAAAAACACCGTACTATTTTACAAACGTATAAAATTTAACATTTGCATAAATACAACAATACTACAAATCTCTAATCATACATTCACAAGTTACAAGTTACTCCTTGCAATTTAAGTTAAGAATTTACTATGTACTTTAAGATCGATTGTGGTAAAACATACCACATAAAGACTAAAATATTATTGAAAACCTGCAAAGAAAACTTCAGGCTACTGTCAGGAGTTTATAGTTTATTACTGAGAGCAGTGTATCAGGCGATGTAGAAGGATTACACACAAATAGAATAAAATTAAGTAATGTGACCCTCGACCACCATCAGAGTTGATAGAAGTACATATAAGTTTGTTATTTTGAGTATAATACCAAGAAGGGTTTATCCGAATCAATTTAGCTCTGTCTGTCTGTCCGTCTGTCCATCTGTCTGCCTAAAACAAGCTCACATTAGAACTAAGTAAAGGAACTCTGTCAAACTCTTCCAAGGTAAGTATTTACTATTTTACTAAGCTGTTTGGTATCAGAATCAACTTTAACGACTTAGAAATTGTAGTTGGGAGAGGCCGACTCCCAACCTGTTACAAAAAATAAAATATGATTTAGTTTTCATAATTGAAAACCTGCAAAGAAAACTTCAGGCTACTGTCAGGAGTTTATAGTTTATTACTGAGAGCAGTGTATCAGGCGATGTAGAAGGATTACACACAAATAGAATAAAATTAAGTAATGTGACCCTCGACCACCATCACAGTTGATAGAAGTACATATAAGTTTGTTATTTTGAGTATAATACCAAGAAGGGTTTATCCGAATCAATTTAGCTCTGTCTGTCTGTCCGTCTGTCTGTCCGTCTGTCCATCTGTCTGCCTAAAACAAGCTCACATTAGAACTAAGTAAAGGAACTCTGTCAAACTCTTCCAAGGTAAGTATTTACTATTTTACTAAGCTGTTTGGTATCAGAATCAACTTTAACGACTTAGAAATTGTAGTTGGGAGAGGCCGACTCCCAACCTGTTACAAAAAATAAAATATGATTTAGTTTTCATAATAAAACTATTAAATTTTTTTTACCTTGCCTCACATGTACATACTGAAGCCATTGCTGAATAGAATTTTTGACATCTAATTTAAGTTATAAAATTCGTGAGGGCCATCAAGTCTAATATGAAAATGGTTTTGCAGGATTTTGTCAAGATACGTGTATATTAAACAAAATTATGAACTTAAAAGTCTACTCGGGGTTTCAGTTATATGAGGGTAAAAACAATTGACCGATCTTAACCATTTTCAATTGTCCCTGGAACAAAAGAGGATCATGTGGCAAATTTCATTAAATTATCTTCAATATTGCGTCTTGGTGTTTGATTTCAAGGTTTACATGGACGGATAGACGGACGGACATAGCTAATTTAAATCAGAAAAAAATTCTGGGCTGAATAGTATATTTTAACAAACATCCTCACAAACCCAATATAGGGTTTGTGTAGGGTGTAAAAACTTGTTATTCCTTGATAAGAACATACAAAACAGCCCAACAAACACTAAAGGATCTTACCACACTCTCTTACGAATCAATAGTTATATAAGAACTTACAAATAAGGAGTTAAAAATAGTTTTTTTTTCAGCAAATAATAATATGAGTAATAAATAGTTCTTATTGAAAGTAAGTGGTTATATAAGTGGTTCTAAAAGAGGTTAGTTAAGTACAAAATTCGTCTGCAATACTTTATATATCTGGCGATTTTGACATTCTCTAGCTAATATCACTATATCACTAGAAACAGATAAAATCAATAAAATGTTATTTATAACATGTTTCTTTTTTTTAACAACTTAATATCAAAAATTGTTAATTAAAACATAAACTTCAAATGACATTCGAATAAAAACGTTTGTTACATTACGTATTCATACACATTCTGTTGCTTATTGGCAAATATCATCAATTTATATCCTTAGTAATTTATGGGAGAAAATACTGAAAACAAAAAGTTAAAAGTGAAATAGAAACAAACTGCATACAAATGACCAATATATAAAACACTCGAAATATATCAACAAATAAGTAAAAATCGGTAGTAGCTTTAGGACGAAACAAATAACTTGTTGCAGTTTAGGATGTTCATCGATCAAAATAGCTGTCAACATTATTCATTTCAAGGCTGTCATGTCGATTCTAATGAATTCTAATACAAAATAACATAGTAGTCTTTGTTGCAGTAATAGAAGTAGTTTTAGTATGATTTAGCATTAGATAGTAGCAACAGCAAGAACTTTTTTCCATTCCCTCTTCTCTCAAGAATATATGGTTTATTTTGAATGAATGGTTGCAAACTGTTGCCTATCTAAACATGCTAAATTTCATATGGTCGTTCGAGGCTGACTATCTAATACCCTACACCAAGAACTAATATGTTTTTTTTTTAATTTTGTTTTCATAAAAAAACATTTAAATTGGATTGTACACTGCCTCAGATATACATACTTAACCCATTTTTTGTTGAATAGAATTGTGACATTTAAGTCAAATTCTGAAGGTGGCTCTTTATAAAATATTTTCAATAGGCTTTGTTCCTGAGGCAATAGGGTAGACTTGAGAACGGTCTACCATCGCCCCTTTGTCTTCAATGAAGACGCAGGTGGCAATTTTCGCACATTGGCTATGACCGGTACCATGCGCAAGTACTTTGCTGGAGTACTCGAGCTATCTAATCTCTTGCCAAAGTAGTCACGTTGTAAGACAACCACACTACTATGGCTCTGTTGAGTCGGCAACAGCACCTAGAGACGTAACCGGTGGACCGAAGCACGATCCTTCAATAAGCCGTAGACAACGTTCTTACTCACAGTGACACGCTGTGGCAAGTCGAATATGAACAGAGTAAACTCTGAACATATCTGGACAAGGAAGGAAACTTAATCGGTATCTCTTGTATATGATATCTTTCATTCATAATCATTCAACCCAGCACACATCTCATTCATTCGACACATTCATAGAGAAAAACATACGACACATTCATTTAGGTATACGGGTGGGGTAAGGCCCGTATACCTCTACATTCATTCTTTATCATATACAATTGATACCAACTCATTTCCAACGCTTAGTCCCACAGTCACTCCTCTGTGGGGTATCTGTTGATTTTCGGCAACAGCACCGAACCTTATCCCGAAATATTGACTATTATCATGCATCAGTCTTTTAACCGCCACTTATTCTCTTCCCGCGAATTTGGGTTCAACCAACAGCCACTACGTGGATCCCGAAGGAACCTCAACCAACTGACCAGCCAGGACATAGTCCTGCGGGCAACTGGCCACCCGTAGTACCAGATTATGCGGTGCTCTGGTCAGACCTCTGGCAATCTATGCAAGGACTAAGCCAAGCAGTAGACTGAAATCACCAATTTTTCAATCCCGGTCAGATTGGAGGTATTGGGCCCTCTTTATACCCCGGGATTGCAATAACACCAAGGCGGAGGTCTTCGCCAAGGTAACATGCCCCCGGGGGGAAATACAGACTGACAGACGGACGGACAGGGTCATAGCTAAATCGATTCAGAAAATGATTCTTAGCCGATTGATATACTTTTATGTTGGAATAGGATAAGCGCTGCTAGATATTTCACCCACTGAAACATATTGAGAATGTTATATGACACCAGGCACGGATCCATGGGAGGAGGGGGAAAGGAAATTTCAGGTGAAAAAAACAAAAGTTCCCGGATCCATTGCTGTATGATACTTACTGCCGAAAGTCTGTGGAACATGTCATCAATGTACACTGGACACACAATGGTACTAGTTCAAGGACTCAAACGAGTCGTATTTAAGTTAGTCTGCATCATTATCCTTCTTATGAAAGTTTTTAGGTTAATTTTAGGATTTTAGTACATTTTTAAACATAATAAAAAAATTCGAAATATATGTTTCTTAATATTCAAGTAATTTTTATAATTTCTTTACAATCGAGAATTCTTTGTAATAATTTTTTCTAGGCAATTTACAATGTAAACATACACATGCACTCTGATGTTCTTATTTTTAAAATTTTGATCAATTTATTTTTATTTGCCTTAACTAAATAATATTTAATTATAATTTTATTTTTCAAACAAAAAAAAGAAATAACAAGTAAGAGTTTTATATTCGGCCATGCCGAATCTTATATACCCACCATCAAATCATTCATGTTTATGTAGAATTTTACTGATGTACTCACATTTTTGGGTCAGTAATAAGTCTTAAAGTCATTTTCAGAAGGGGACCTTGGTAAGGTCAATTATAAATCCATTTTCATTAAATTTATGAAAATGATTTTATTTCCTATAAAACTTTTTTATGTCGAATTTTATTGCTTTATATATATATATATATATATATATATATATATATATATATATTATATATATATATATATATATATATATATATATATATATATATATATATATATATATATAATATATATATATATATAATATATATATATATATATATATAATATATATATATATATATATATAATATATATATATATATATATAATATATATATTATGAGCAGATATGAGCATAAATTTAAGTTCTCATTAAACATGTTTGTGTTGAATTTCACCGCTATTGATACATCTCTTAGCGATAAAGTTATTTTCTGAAGGGGGCATTATAATAGGGATAGGAGAAAACGTGAACCGATATTCTTACTTTCAATAAGGATCGATCCTTATAAAATTTGATAGGGAGATTTTGGCTCGCATGAAACTTGTGTATGTAGAATTTTGTAGTAATGAGCGTTGAATTCGTTGTCTAAAGGGTACCTTATTAGGGGGTTAGATAATAATGGACTCATCCTCATAAAATTTAAGAAAATGATTTTAGTTCCCATAAAACTTTTATATGTCGAATATTATTGTTATATACATATATGCTTTTTAAGGTAGATATGAGCATTAAAGTCGTTTTCTGAAAGGGACCTTATAGGTGGGATAGGGTCAATTATGGATAGGGTCAATTATCGTTATAAAATTCTACAAAGAGATTTATGAGACCATAAAACATGTTTGTGCCGAATTTCACTGCTATTGATGCTTCTCTTAGCCATTTATGGGCGATAAAATCATTTTCTGAAGGGTACTTTGTATGGGGGGTAGGGTCAATTATGGAACGATCCTTATGAAATTCTACGAAGAGATTTATGTCACCATAAAACATGTTTGTGCCGAATTACACCGCTATTGATGCTTTTCTTAGTCAGTTATTGGCGATAATGTCATTTTCTGAAGGGGGCCTTATATGAGGGCTAGGCGAAATCGTGGACCGATATTGCCCATTTTCAATACCAAACAAACTGGATCAACTATAAGTATCTGTGAAAAATTTCAGCTCGCTAGCTACTTCCGTTTGGACTCTATCGTGTTTTCAACATACAGACAGACAGACAGACAGACGGACAGACGGACGGACATGGCTAGATCGTCTTAGAATCTAATAACGACCCAGAATATATATACTTTTATGGGTCTTAGACGAATATTTCAATGTGTTACAAACGGAATGACAAAAACAATATACCCCCCATCTTTTTTGATGGTGGGTATAAAAATCCTATTTAAACATGTTTCTGCAATCTGTGCAATAGTTGTTGCAAAAAAACTTAACAGGAAGGGATTAATGTAAAACTTTTTATGAAAAAAACATCTGTAGCATTAAAAAAAATTTAAGAATTTAACAAAAATTACAACACAGTCACATACTTTTTCACATTCAAGCAAAAAGATATAAAAGAAAAAATCAAAAGATAAACCCAACATTAACAAAACATTAACTAAAGTAATTAAAGAGATTACGCAAAAGAAAATTAACAAAAAAAGGACTAGTATAACTTTAGAGAAAATCCCATGGACAAGAAAAAACCTACAGTGTTGGGAAATTCGAATGAGTTATTTTAAATGGGATATTGCAGGTATGAAAAGATTATTATTGTTCAAGAAACAAGTAATTCATATTGTTATATTTAATGCTTTTAAACTCCCTTGAAATTTAATATATTCTTTTTATTGCAATTAAAGTACAACACAGTTTTATATACACTTAAGGCTTGAGCAAGATAACACTTTGTTAAAAAATGTCTTGTACGAAAATTTGATGTTCTGTTATGTTATGAGTAGCATACCCTGGGTACTTCGCTACACTAACTTAAATTAAATGCATATGTTCATAATTTCATAGAAAATTAAAATTGATTAAACATCTTTATACTCTACACCACTATAGTGGGGAGGGTACTATGCGTTTGTGCTGAAGTTTGTAAAACCCAAAAATATTGGTCCTACACCCACCTAAAAGTATACCAATCGCCTTAGAATCACTTTCTGAGTCGATTTAGCTATGTCCGTCAGTCCGTCCGTCTGTCTGTCTGCCTGTGTGTCCATGTAAACCTTGTGCGCACGCTACAGGTCGCCATTTTCAAGATAATTTGATGAAATTTGGCACATACTCTTTTTTTGGTTCAAGAACGATTGCTATTGAAAATGGTTGAAATCGGTCCATTATTTCTCCTAGCCCCCATACAACCGTACCCCCCCGAATCGGGCCTTTAGGCTCATAAGTAAGTTAAATGTTTTATAATGTCAAGGAAAATCAGCAAAAATTAGTTTTATAGAACAATAATTGATAATACTAATTTTTATTGTGATCGGGCCTCATTTGACCCTAGCCCCCATACAAACTTCCCTTCAGAAAATTACTTGATGGTCAAAATTAACTTATAATTACTTATAAAACGATAAAAATCTACATAAATAACTTTGTAGTAGACGTAAACTCATCTACCAAAATTTATAAGGATAGGCCCATGTTTACCCCTTCTCCCCTATGAGCCCTCTTGTAGAAAATCTCTCTTTTTTGTCAACAATAAGTAAAAATATTCCACAATAAAACAAATTGAATGCTTTATTTAAAAAAAAAATCAAAATTTTAACACACTGACTGGTGTAGGGTATCATATGGTCGGCAATGTCCGACTATAAATTCATACTTGTTTTTAATGTTTCAGTTTTATACGTTCAATATCACGTGATTAAATTCGCATTCAGTAAGAGGATTGTATTTTTAGTTTCATTCATTAAGCTTCCACATTATAGAAAATTTCGAAAAAAGGACTATAAAATAACTTTAAAGGACTATAAAATAACTTTAATAGATTATAATTTAATCAAAAATTGTATGTTTCTGTGTTCAATATTAAATACAATTCAAAAAATATAATTTTAATGAATGAAAATGTACTAAAAGTCCGATTCATTAGATTCTCATTCACTAAGGGCCCAACATTTAAAATTTTACTTTCAATATCTAAAATATCATAAAAATATCAAAAAGTACCACAGGAAAAACGAAAAAAATACAAATAATGAATAAAATTAAATTTCCCGTTTATCCCTTTATGTACCCACCATCAAAAAAGATGGGGGGTATATTGTTTTTGTCATTCCGTTTGTAACACATTGAAATATTCGTCTAAGACCCATAAAAGTATATATATTCTGGGTCCTTATTAGATTCTAAGACGATCTAGCCATGTCCGTCCGTCTGTCCGTCTGTCTGTCTGTTGCAAACACGATAGAGTCCAAACGGAAGCTAGCAAGCTGAAATTTTGCACAGATACTTATAGTTGATGCAGTTTGTTTGGTATTGAATATGGGCAATATCGGTTCACGATTTCGCCTATCCCCCATATAAGGCCCCCTTTAAAAAAATGACATTATCGACAATAACTGACTAACAAAAGCATCAATAGCGCTGTAATTAGGCAAAAACATGTTTTATGGAGACATAAATCTTTTCATAGAATTTCATAAGGATTGGTCCATAATTGACCCTACCCCCCATACAAAGTACACTTCAGAAAATGACTTTATCGTTCACAACTGACTAACAGAAGCATCAATAGCGGTTTTACGGTGACATAAATCTCTTCGTAGAATTTTATAAGGATCGGTCCATAATTGACCCTACCCCCCATATAAAGTAAAAAAGTTTTATAGGAAATAAAATCATTTTCATAAATTTAATTAATAAGGATTTATAGTTGACCTTACCAAGGTCCCCTTCTGAAAATGACTTTAAGACTTATTACTGACCCACAAATGTGAGTACATCAGTAAAATTCTACATAAACATGAATGATTTGATGGTGGGTATATAAGATTCGACATGGCCGAATATAACACTCTTACTTGTTGATACTTTTTTCCCCCAATGATATAGCAAAAATTTTTTTACAATAAATATTACAGAGTTAGTCCATAATTTAATAGGAATAATTCAATAAACCGAAATTTTATTGTTTTTACACCATCCACCACCATAAGTGGTGATAGAAGTATTAAGAAGAAATATTAATCTGAGACCCAATAGAGAATATATATTCTGGCTCCTTGTGAAATTCAGATTTGATGCCCGTCTCTCTGTCTGTCTGTCTGTCTGTCTGTCTGTCTGTCTAAAACTCGATGACGTTAAAACTACAAAAACGATATCAACCAAATTCATCAAAACTATTTGTTATTGTTCTAAGCAGCTAGGTATCTAAAATCAGAAAAATCATTAAGATAGGCTTTTAAGTTCATAATTACGTTTAATATACTCTATATTCTTGAAAAAAAGCTGCATAATAATTTGTTCATAGTGTCATATTAAATTTGTATGTTTTTCAGATTTTTCATTTTCTGAAAAAAAATTAAAGAAATTGGAATGGAATAAGGAATTGAGATGCTTTACTAAGTTTTTATTGCGTTACTATGCCTAACAATATCCGATTTAATACAGTTTGCGTTGGTAGAATCATACATCTTTTAATGCTTGTGTCTTTCGTTTTCATCATTACATTTTGTTTATGACCTGGTATCTGTGTGTTTGTCAGTTTTATACTGAATATTAGGAAACAAGTATAAAATGCTCCTAAAGTATAGAATTTTGTAACAGTCACACGAAAGAAAAATATTGTTGGTTTATGAATTGTTGGAATATGAATTTCCGTTAGTAAATCGTATACACTTTTACATTTCTTGTTTTCATTGTGTATTTTCGTATGTGTGTATGCAAGTGTATTAGATCCCAGCAGTTCGACGGGAGAGTCCCGAACTGACCACTAAACCTACCACTTGTGGTGACCCCTAGCCACCTGACCAACCTACAAAGAGACAGTCAAAAGACGGTCGGAAATAGTCAAAGGAAGGTCGGAAATAGTCAAAGGATGGTAATCTCTAAATGGGTTCTTGGAAGTCAGTCTTGTTATAAAACTAGGACATGGACGTGTTCTACGATAGTGACGATTTACTTTTATTCTTGATGAATGGCTCAAAACATACGAATTGGAGCCAATAAAATAAAGGTACAAAATTTCAACTGTCTACTATCTAGAATACTATGGGATATCAATGTGACGATTGACCCGAAAGATATAAATTTGAGTCAACCAGATGGTGCATTTTAGTAGAAAGTAACAATCATTTCTCTAAAAGATGGGTAAAATTTCTACTTTTGAAAGTTCAATTAAACGAAAACAACTTTAAAGAGTCTAATCTCTAAATTACTTGGAGACAGTACAGAGACGATTGCCTCCGCGAGAGCGGAGTTAACCACCTGGATGATACGAATCATCCAGGTGGTTAACTATTAGTGGAAATTACTGCCTTTTTCGTATGCATTGACTCTTTATCGAACTGCTGGGATTTGACCACAATTTCATAAACATTAAAATTGTTGATGTTTTGAAAGAAATATTGATCATAGAGTGTTCTTTATCTTGAGGAATTTCATTGTAAATTTAAAAGATTTTCCCCATAATCAACGATTTGAAAAAATTTTTATAAACACGTTAAGTAAGATTAACTTAAGTGACAACTGAGTTTTTTTCACATGAATATTAAAAACTTAGCTTTAGAAACGGTTGAGAATTTCGTAAAAATTTACATATTTTTTATGTTTTATACTATCTTATTCATAACATATTTTCTATGAAAATTTATTAATAAGACCTTTAATTTTAAGTAAGAAAAAATACTTTTAAAATAACAATTATTTGTCGCAAACTCTATTCAACAACAGAAAAAGATGTTGGACTCTTTTCTAGTTTAGTATTCCTTCTTAAAATCGAACAAATAATTAGTACATTTTAAATACATCTCCTTCAACAGTACGTCTTTAAATGCACCATTTCAGTCGGTTAGCATTTAAATTCAAACGAAAGCATTAGAAAATAGCTCCTTAAAGTATGCTACTAAAAGAAAGAGAAAACATCATTTCAAAAATATGCTATAATATTTGTTGAGATAAAAATATATTTTTGTTGATTTTTCTTCTTTCTTTATTACTTCTTCTCTTTCTTTTAGCCATTTTTTAATAATGTCTATTTCTATATTACTTATACTCCATCATTTAATTTGTCATTTCATTTAGATGGACAACCTCATCAACACAAAACTATTCAGTTTAACTTAAGGTTAATGTTTTTTTGTGAAAACAAATGGGAAATATGGGGGAAACAATATTGTATTCCTGCAAATTATTGACAAGCTGTCAAAGTGTGAATAGACAACAATTAAATTATCCTTTTTTGCTTGTGGTATTGGTTGGTTAGGTAGGTTGTCCATTTGTATGGTTTTGATATTTGTTTGAATGTTGGTTTTTAGTTATTGGTTAAGTTTTCACGTTATAGGCTTAACAGCCTTTAATTTCCTACAGATGCTTGTACACTAGAACTAAACTGGACCTGAACTTAAACTGAACTAGAACTAAAACTGAACTAGAACTAGAACTGAACTAGAACTGAACTAGAACTGAACTAGAACTGAACTAGAACTGAACTAGAACTGAACTAGAACTGAACTAGAACTGAACTAGAACTGAACTTGAACTGAACTAGAACTGAACTAGAACTGAACTAAAACTGAACTAAAACTGAACTAGAACTGAACTAAAACTGAACTAGAACTGAACTTATATATATTTCCCTATAAATCTACTTTTATGAAAGAAGATTTTAGTATCATCATCTGTGATTAAAATGTATGAATTCATATGTTATTGGATTGTTAAAGCCAGTTACGTATATACCAGATACATCAGACATACAGTAGGTACTAAGCAAAAAAACAAAACCTTAGGCTTTTGACCAGTCTCGTGTAAGTAATTTAAATTAATGTCTATTAAAAGTAGTTGGTGCAAAAGAATCATTATCAAAGAGTAATAAGTATATGTATAGATGGAGCAAAGAGAAAATACTAAAGTCCGAAATTTTTGTTTAATGGTACCAAAAGCAAAATAGTTAAACAAGTAAGAAATTATATTCGGGCAAGGCCAACCATATATACCTGTTACAAAAATTAGAATGTGATTATTATTAAACGGTATTATGAAAGTAAAATTCCTATTCGGCGGGTTCACTTGTATAGGGGCTAGGTGAAATAATGAACCGATGTTCACCATTTCCAATAAGCTTCGTCCAGTTGACCATAAAGGATCATGTACGTTGAATTATCTTCAAAACTGTGACCTGTAATTTGATTGCCAGGTATACTAAGCTAAATCGACTCAGAAAATGATTCTGAGACTACTGGTATGCTTTAAAGTGTATATAGGACCAATATTATTGTGCGTTGCAAACATCTGCACAAACCCAATATACCCTCTTCACTAAAGTGGTGTAGGGTATAATAAATTCATAAAAAAGTAAATGATAAAGGAAAAAGTTAAATAATAAATTCAAGAAATTTTATATAACAAGCGTTAGTCAAAAAAAAAAAAAAAAATATAAAAAAAATCTTTCTCATGGTTGTATGTTTAAATTGGCCTTGACTTTAAAATGTTTAAAGTGAGTTGTAGAACAGGACAAACAATGTGGTGTCATTTGTTAAATAATAATTAAAATTCAGTTTGTGGCCAAAAAATTATGCTTTGCTAGAATTTTGTTTTAGATACAAATATTATATGCTTTACTTTTTTAAGTTATTTTAAATGTTTTTGTACCCTTCACCTTCGTGAGAAGGGTATATATAAGTTTGTCATTCCGTTTGTAATTTCTATAATATAATTTTCCGACCCTATAAAGTATATATATTCTGGATC
>NC_060954.1:15376335-15381493 GCF_022045245.1 Lucilia cuprina
CTATCTATCTATCTATCTATCTATCTATCTATCTATCTATCTATCTATCTATCTATCTATCTATCTATCTATAATGTATGTTGAGGTCGTTTGCTGAAAGGTTCCTTATAGGGAGGTAGAAACAATTATGGACCGATTCTCACAAAATTCCTAATAAACTTTTTTCTCGTATTTAAAAATTAATAATAGGAGTTGAAGTAATTTTATGAAAGGCAACTTATATATGGAATAGAGTCAAGTCTGAAACGATCCTTAGATTTTGACTTGAATGGGGGCTATGCGAAAATGTGGACTACTATTGACTATCAGTAAATACCAAACAAGCCATTCCTATAGCAAATATTTGTGGAAATTTTCAACTGACGTATTAGAAAACATAATGTATAATTTTGTGGGTATATTGCAAATATTTCAATGTGTGAGTATAAAAACCCTTTTAATGAAATTCATTGTGCAAATACTTATACTGTGTTGATGTCCTTGTACGGAATGCATATTGTTTCTACTTGAAATATATGTATGTATTTTTTTTTTATCAAGAAGTCGAATAAAACGACAAGTAACTAGCGTAAGCAAAGAAAAGAAGAAGGTTAAATATGTCAGAGTAATAATTTCTGCTTATTATAAAGAATATTAATTATTTTTTTTTTGTATACACAAGAAAATCAATCTATCAATCAAGAGAAAAGAAGAAAAAGAGAAACAACAGCCATGGGGCAAACTTACAAGTTATTTATGCTAATAGCTTTATTTGATTTTTTTGTAAGTACTGATAAGAAAGTCGTATTCTTCAAGTGAACTAATATTTGTGAAGCACTTGATAAATTGTGGAATTTTAATGCATCATACTGTTGTAGTATTTAAAATTTTTGATGCTTAACTTTGCTAAAATTTTGCACAAAAACGAAATTGATTTGTTAATAAATCTAATAAAGTACAATTAGCCAATAATAAGATTACACAGGCTGACAAAATTAAATAATAAAATTGTCGAAAGCCTGACAACAAATTAAACATTTTTAAAGGACTCTTTAGAGCAGCCTTGAATACGAAACTGACATCTTTCACATATGGGATATGAGATATCATATCCTAATATATGATAAGACGCAATTTTTGGACTCTCTAAAGCAGCCATGGATGCGAATCTGACATCCATCACATATGCTGATGTTTATTCTTCACTTGACTCTGTTTATATAAGATATAAATTAAAAATTGAATCGGATATCGATTGAATTGGATCAACTGTTGGTCTTGTAAATATACATATACTTGACGATGTTCTAATACACAGTAAAATAAAATGTCCGTCCTCCAACTTCAACGAATGATAACACAGCCTCTACAACAGATTTTAAAATAATAAAGCTTAAGGCAAAGATATCTTTATATTTGACGTAAGTATGAGCCCAAATGCACTATTCGGACCGATTTCAATCATTGTACCCTAAACCACTTTAGTGGGGAGGGCATATTGGGTTTGTGCTGATGTCTGTAACGCACAATAATATTAGTCCTATACCCATCTTAAAGTAAACCATTTGGCTCAGAATCATTTTCTGAGTCAATTTAGCTATGTCCGTCCATCCGTCTATCCGTTAGAACAACAGTTCTCATAGGGGAGAAGGTGTAAATATGGACCTATCCTTATAAATTTTGGTAGATTAATTTACGTTTACTTCAAAGTCATTTATGTAGACTTTAATCGTTTAATTAGTAATTATAAGTTTATTTTGACCTACAAGTCATTATCTGAAGGGGAGTTTGTATGGGCTAGGGTCAAAGTATTGTCATTTATTGTTCTATAAAACAAATTTTTGTTGGCATTATAATACATTTAACGTAATTATGAGCCTAAAGGCCCGATTCGGGAGGTACGGTTGTATTTGGGCTAGGAGAAATAATGGACCGATTTCAACCATTTTCAATAGCGTTCGTCCTTGAACCTGTAGCGACTGTAGCGTGCGACCTGTAGCGTGCGCACAAGGTTTACATGGACACATAGACGGACGGACAGACGGACATAGCTAAATCGTCTCAGAAAGTGATTCTGAGGCGATCAAATTATCTTGAAAATTGCGACCTGTAGCGTGCGCACAAGGTTTACTTGGACACACAGACAGACGGACGGACGGACATAGCTAAATCGTCTCAGAAAGTGATTCTGAGGCGATTGGCATACTTTTAGGTAGGTCTCGGACCAATATTTTTGCGTGTTACAAACTTCAGCACGAACGCATAATACCCTCCTCACTTTAGTGGTGTAGAGTATAATAACAGCGATACGAGCCTTATAATTAGCTTCACTTTTCATAACAAAATCTATAATTATTGACTTTAAATTTTTAAAGAAAAAACCTTCAAACTGTAGCGCATCAACAACATCCGTCACTCTCAACAACAACAGACAACCACCATAGCAAGAAATTAATTAAGTGATATTTTAAAAAAGGTCAAGATCAACACTTAATGGGTGAAAATAACTTTTCAATATTTTCTCGTTAATACTTGGCTTTTTTTGATATTTTCTTTGACTGACAGCAATTGAAAATCATAAAATAAATAAAAATTAAATAAGAAGCTAAAAACCAACAATAGCTTCTTAAAACTTAATAAGAGTTTAAACAAAACTCATTAACATAAGAGTTCAACTTGTCAAATTACAATGATGATACGGCTATTGCTACTGCTGCTGCCGCTGATGTTGCTGACAGCAATGATGAGCAGCTAATTAATTTGTTGACCAGCTGTGCTGTAAGTAAATCGCAAGTCTAAAAGAAATCAAACAATAAATTCAACAAGTTAAAGTTTTAAATAAAAGTCGTCTAAAGCATATACAAAAGGCTTTAGTGTAAAGCATAAAAAGCATAGCATATAATAAGGCATTGACATATATGTTATATTAAACACTTAAACAAAATCTTAAAATAAAACATTACAGTAAAAAATTAATAACTTAATCGTTATGACTTAGTCTATAATGCGATTTGTTTAAATTTTTCAAAAAAAAAAATATAATCAAAGTATACCTTAAGGCGTTTAGCAATTATGTTAAACCGCTGGCTGCTCATTTTATTCCATTTAATTTGCAACTCACCCTCTGTTTGTTTAAAAATTTACTTTAATTTTTAGTTAGCTGTCCTTAGAATTGAATTCCATTTTTTTAAATTTAATTAACAACTTCCCTTTGGCTTTTAAAAATTAAAATTAAATTGACTTTTTTACATCTATCTTCTGTGGTAGTTTATTCTATTTCCTTTTCGGTATTTTCTTACCTTTGTCTGGGAAATTCAAACTGAAAATTAAATTTTTTAATATTTTAGTGTTGTGCTGAAACCTTTTAAATTATAAAGCTTACTTTATAACTTTGTGATTTTATTATGATTGCAGGTTAAGTTAGAATATGAAATCGGTTTCGTAACAAATGTCAAAAATGCTACTTAGACACAGTTGACCTTCGTGAGAAGGGTACATATAAGTTTGTCATTCCGTTTGTAATTTCTATAATATAATTTTCCGACCCCATATATATATAATCCGGATCCTTATATATAGCGCAGTTTATTAAGCTATGTCCGTCTGTCCATCTGTCTGTCCGTCTGTCTGTCCATCTGTCTGTCCGTCTGTCTGTGTGTCTATCTGTCCGTCTGTGTGTTTGTTGAAATCAGTATTTAGAGGACCCCAGATATCGGCGAGATCCAAATCTTCAATAATTCTATTAGACATGCTTTCGAGAAGATCGCTATTTAAAATCAGCAAAATCGGTCCATAAATACCGGAGATATCCGAGACAACCTCTGAAAATTTCAACAAAAATTTCAATTTTTTTTTCATGCTCAGAAAGAAATTGCAAAAAAAAAACAAAAAACAAAATATTATTATTCTACTCTTGTTTATAAAAACAAGGCAGAGCGAGAGCAGCAAAGTAAGAGTAGCAGAGCTATAGCAGCACTAGTGTGTTGTTATTGGCTAGAAACATGAAATTATGAATGTGAAGTCTGGCTTAAAAGGGAACTTTTTAGTACTTTTTCAGTTTTCAAAGGGTACTTTTTGAATATTCTATAATATTGAACCTAGAAACATTCTCAATTAGGCGAGAAACCCTAAAAAAGAACTTTTTATTATTTTTCGTTTTTAAAAAAGTACTTTTTGAACCCGTATTAGACGAGAATAAATCAATTGGGATTGTTTGGTTCTTTTTCGTTCTGCAAAAGGTACTTTTTGAATTTTCTATAATATTGAACCAAGAAACATGAAATTAAGAATTAAGTATGTAAAGACTGAATTTGGTGAGAACCGGAAAAAAGAACTTTTTGGTACTTTTTTGTTTTTTAAAAGTTCTTTTTTGAATTTTCAGAGTCTGAATAAGGTGAGAAACTATAAAAGAAATCTGTTGGGAATTTTTTCGTTTTTCAAAAGGTACTATTTTGAATTTTCTATAATATTGAATATACAAACATAAATTTCTGCATGTTGAGCCCGAAGAAAGTGATGTAAAAGAGGACTTTTTTGGTACTGACTGTTTTTTTAACACACCATGGTGAAGGATATATAAGATTCGACACAGCCAAATATAAAACTCTCACTTGTTTTAAGTTTAAAATGTCATATTTAGGGAATATATAATTATAAAGTTCACTAGTATAGAACTTGGTATTGCAGCTTTTTGTTGAGATACGAGTATATCAAAACATATTTATGAACC
This sequence comes from Lucilia cuprina, assembly GCF_022045245.1. Classification (NCBI taxonomy): domain Eukaryota; kingdom Metazoa; phylum Arthropoda; class Insecta; order Diptera; family Calliphoridae; genus Lucilia; species Lucilia cuprina. Next base: position 15,381,044 of record NC_060954.1, read on the forward strand.
TAAAATTCCTATTTGGCGGGTTTAGTTGTATGAGGGCTAGGAAAAATAATAGACTATTTTTAACATACTTTGTACCATAAAAGATTATGTGCAAAATTTCATTGAATTATCTTCAAAATTGCGACCTAAAGTTTTATTACAAGGTTTACAAGACCTATGGGGGCTAGGTGAAATAACAAAACCGATCTTAACCATTTTCAACAATTTAACAAAACAATAAAAATAAGCTTTAAAAGCAGAGGAGATACAAATATATAGCTCTACACAAACACCAGGCATTAAATTTTTTTTAATAAATAATAAAACATTACCTTTAAGTAGACCAAAATTTTTGTACATATTCATATAAAACAAGTAAGAGTTCTATATTCGGCTGTGCCGAATCTTATATACCCTTCACCATGATGTGTTTAAAGCCTTTTGTACCTTTTGAAGAACGAAAAAGTACCA
>NC_060954.1:15381593-15383533 GCF_022045245.1 Lucilia cuprina
AGTTCAGTTCTAGTTCAGTTCTAGTTCAGTTCTAGTTCAGTTCTAGTTGAGTTCTAGTTCAGTTCTAGTTCAGTTCTAGTTCAGTTCTAGTTCAGTTCTAGTTCAGTTGTTGTTAAGTTATAGTTCATCGTCTTTATGCAATTCTGAGTCGATTTTGAACTATGGCTGTTCATGCGTCGACTGTCAATGATGGTATATATTGAAGTAAGCATCCGACTAGTTTGTCTCTTATAAGGATGTTGATAGAATGTCCTGTGCCATAATTCAATTTAGTAAAAAGTTGGCACAGGGATAACAGGTGTTTAAGATAAATTAAATTAATAAGGATGCAACCTAAATAGATAAACACTATCGACTTAGAAAACTAAAAAAGTTTTAATTTTAACCAGAAAAAATATTCCATCTAAATCATATGCACTTCGTGTTACCCCAGAGAAACATATTTTAATTCTATGTTTAACAATTTTGGAAAATTTCCTTGACATATTTTCTAATTCAAATGTATTCTTCCCTTTTCTAGTCTAGTTAGGTTCTTTGAACATTTTATTATTCCATTTATCAAAAAACTAGAAAATTATTCTACAACTTTAATCCGATTACTTGTGATAAAAGTGTTTGCATTCCCCAAGTTTCAACAAAAGCCCTTTCGATATTTTAATAGCTTTACTTAAAAGAAAAAAACATAATCCATGTTTGGTAATTGCAATAAATGACTTTCACTAATGTCATTTATCTTAAAATTTTCAAAGAATTTCCAAGTGTTTATTCTTTCAAAGTACCTAATGTATTCATTGCATGTAGTTGATGATCCACACACAAGACGAAAGTTTAGCTCTCAGAAAATGGGATTGAATGTTACAACTAAGGCCACCAATGACTTCAAAGTTCAAGAACGGTACCATCAACATAATTATTCACTGCTGGAATCTTGGAAGAGTCAAATCCAAAATGTTGATCCGCAAATAGAGAGTAATCTCTGAGGTTTTGTATAAATGTTAACAAATGTCTTCAGTGAATCCTTTGAAGACAGTTGTTGTTAACGAATATCATGGAAATGCAAAGTCTTGGAAAATCCTTAATTCCTAATATCTTTTTTGCAAAATTTTATCAGTATCCTGTATTAAAAGAACGGCAGTAATACTATAATTTTTTTATTTCCTCTAAAAGGTGTTGTCATTATCCTTGAAAGATTTCAAATGGGAAGACTTACCATTTGAAGAAAAATACTGAATGCATTTGTTTTTGGTTAGATATGGAAAGGTGGCTGATTGAGGGAATTCATACTTGAGTTGAGAATGCTTTTAACAATATTGGTATATATTTGTTTTCCATTTTGCTTTCGTACAATAAGGGTTTGTCTGGCTTTTGTTCGTGTTTTTCCGTAATATTTGTTGTTTTCCTTAAGACCTAATATAAAATTCTGTTTAATTTTATAAAAATAATAATTTTATTTTATATACAATTGTTTCCTTTTCCTTATTTACTTACTTTCTATTTCTAACTTGAATTTTTATTGTTGTTACTTTTAAATAGAGGCCCACTTGTTTATTGACAATGTTATTGTCTCGATATAGAATTCTGAGTGAGATATTTAGGGGTATGGTAAGTAGGATTATAAATATGTATATTTTCTTATTTATATAATTTGTTTAAGATATGAGGTAAATTGTTATATCTGAATCTGAATAAGAGAGTCGGCGTACTGTTATACAACTTGTCTTGCTGATACTGACTCTCCTGGCTAGGCGGAAGACAATCCACTAATATCAATTGCAAATCGGTATTTTAATTCAGAGCCCAAACTAACTAACTAACAGACTAACAAACAAACAAACTAACTAACTAACTAACTAACTAACTAACTAACTAACTAACTAACTAACTAAATAACTAAATAACTAACTAACTAACTAACTAACTAACTAACTAACTAACTAACT
>NC_060954.1:15383633-15385406 GCF_022045245.1 Lucilia cuprina
TATAAAAATTATGCTATTGCTAAAATTGCTGAGGTAGCACTAGCAGCTCCGGCAACCCAAGTTTCTGTTGAACGAGCTTTCAGTGCCTTGCCTATTGTAATGACGAAGCTCAGAAGAAATTTAAGTTCTGAAAACTTAGAAAACGTTTTATTACTTAAACTTAATCCAAGCCTATTAGATAAAATATCACTAGATTAAAATTCTGTATTTGTTAATGTTTAAGTTATTTCTTTTTTGTATCAATTTTTAATTTTACATTTTTAAATTTTTTCATCTGATGAAAAAAGTTGAAAATAATTTTCAACTCTACTGATAAATATCAGAAACGATTATTTAAAACTTTGTTTTGAAATAAAAAAAAATTTTTATGGATTGAAATAAAAAATATTTCATGAATAAATAAATTTTTTTCATCATTAAATGTTTGTTTTTTGATTGAAAAAAAATCAAAAAGTTGGTTTTAAAAGTATTAAAATCGGGTCTCTGATTGCAATATAATAAACAATAAACTTATTAAATTTTAAAGTTTAATAGTTATGAATGCACCAGGTACAGAAGGGGGGTGGTTGTAAAATTTTCAGGGTTAAATATATATTGTTTTCTTTTCAGCTCAATTTCCGTTGTTTTATTTTCCTTATTTCGCCAAAAAGCGATATAAGAAAAAAAGCAAATCCTTTCAATTGGATTTTATTTTTCTTTTATAATCCTTTTTCTTGTTTTAACATGAAATATAAAACAATAAATATGTAAATCATAAAAAAAGAAATATTATTAAAAACCGAACAATACGTTAAAGGATTATAGAAGGCAAGGAAAGGAAAACAAAGAAATACTTGTAACATGTTAAGAAACATTAAAAAATTAAAAAGAAATTAAATGAAAGGAATGAAAGGAAGAATATGTATTCATACTGACAAAAGAACTCTTTAAAGTAAAAAATCACTACAATACAAAAAAGCAAATCACCGATAAAAATATAAATTTGCAATTGAAATTTCAGTTTCCTTTTCCGTTTTACACCAGAAATAAATTTAAATATTTAAGAAGTTTTTTTCCGGAATTTCTATTAACTTTAAAAATCAACGAATTTTTCAAGTTGATATTTGATCTATACTTTCTATATATTTTCATACTCTTTTCTTTATGGACTTTGTGTATAAGTAGTTATTGCACTTATGTTTTGCTAAATCTATAAAAAAGTATAACCCAAAGCTTTTCCACAATGCTTTAGTTTTTTTGCCTTTTGACTAGACTTTTTATGTTTTTTTTTACAATTCTGTGTAATAATATTGATGTAAGTATGTAAGTTAAAGTAAATACATTTTTATTCAATTTTTTTCTCTTCTGCTGATGTTATTTTATTTTACTGACCTGCATGAAAACATATATAAAATGCTAATATAAAAAACTAAAAGTAATCAACCATCAAAATGCAAAACATTAAGAACATTTTCTAGACTTTTAGTGGATTTAGGGCTTAGACTGTGTTAAGTAGAAACTTAAAGTAGTTTAATTAATTAAATTCTGTTCTGCAAGCTAGTGGAACATTGTCTGCTTGTTTGGAATAGAGGAAATGATAATAGATTTCAGCGAGTTCAAATGGTACGAAGAAATTTTTTTTTTTAAATTTATAAAAGCAATATGCTTATAGTTCAGTTCTAGTTCCGTACTAGTTCAGTTCTAGTTCAGTTCTAGTTCAGTTCTAGTTCAGTTCTAGTTCAGTTCTAGTTCAGTTCTAGTTCAGTTCTAGTTCAGTTCTAGTTCAGTTCTAGT
>NC_060954.1:15385506-15441731 GCF_022045245.1 Lucilia cuprina
AAAAAATAGTAGATAATATAAATCCAGCTTACTATAGCTAGTTTTCTTTGATCATCTGTTAGAAAGGTTGAACCCCTATAACAAAACCTAGGATCTAAATACAATGCATCAATAAAGGCTTTATTTTCAACTAAATTTTTTTTCCTCTTCTGCAGTGTTTCGAATAAGTATGTTGCTATGTAGTTGTTGCTAGTCATTTCTTTTAACTCTGTTTCACAAACCAACCACTCGGTATAAAAATCACCCATTATTAATTGTTTTGATTGTAAAATTGTTGTTGTTTCTGCAAGCGGTTTGAAGCATTTTTCAAAATTCTTTGCAAATTCCCAATCTACATTTACTTTAAAAAGAGAGTTAGATTTAACAATATCTTCTACTTTTACTAATGATTTGACCATTTCGTAGGTAGAGCCCTCGTGTTGTTGTCTAATGTTGGAATAGGACTTATTTGCAACTCCCTCATTTTTTTTTTCGTATGGCCTTTACACCCTTAACAAACTCAATGGTTCATTTATCTTTTTAATGGCATCCAATGATTCTAACTGAAGTGTATGTGCAGCACAATGTACAACCGATAAACTTTGGGATATGGTCGTATAAAAAGAGGGGAATATATCTACATCTAAATTCTCATCAGCATTTATATCATTTTCGCAATATTCTTGAAGAAGTTTAGAAGTTTTGATGACATTGGCACCATTATCAGTAGTAAGTAATAGAATACACTCGGCTAATATCTATGTTGTATTGCTGAAGTGCATCTAAAACTTTTTGTTTTAAATATAAAGCAGAATGTCGTTCAAAAAATTCGATCATTCCAATGGTATAAACCATTATTTCATAGTTTTGAATAAATTGAATGTTTATACCCATTAAACTACGGTCCATTCTGCTAGCAATATCTAGCTTAAGACATTCATACTTATTTTTCAAAATACCTGTTTATTTAGGACGAAATATTTTGGTCACATTATTCTACAAGAAATAACTAATGATAATTTTCATAATACCTGTCAATTCAGAACGAAGTGTTTTACTTATATTATTCACATGCGTACTGATGGATTTTGAATTGAATTTGACATCATATGCTGTAGTCCAAGGTTGTAAAAGTTTTTGAAATACTTCATCGTCAAAGAACCTAAAAGGCATATGTAGTTGCGAAACTGTTTTGCCAATAATTTTAAGGTATTCCTTCTTATCCATTTGTAATGGTACCAATACCATTTTTCTTTTCTTTGACGATGATGGAAGGACATCCGAATCTAGCATAACAAAATCCTTATTATGTAGTTGTTGATAATGTCTTTTAATATTTCCCATGTGAAATTTTAAGACCTTATCACACACAAGGCATTTGGCGTGTTCCTTATCCTCATCGACATTGACGAGATCTTCAGCGATTGTTTTTTTTGCACGACCCATTTTATATTTTTTTATCTATGTAATATGTATATAATCACTAAATCACTTAACAGTTACAAACGAAAATTTTAAGTCTTACCTTATTTTCTTTACAGGAAATTAAATCTCGTTCTTATTATGAAATATTCCCAAATTTTAAATATGTATGTAGTATTTGAGTTTGAAAAAAAAACGATCATTTGAAAAAAAAAAACAATTTTTATATTGATTGAAAAAGATATTTTTTAATTTCAATTGTGAAAGATTTTTATGTTTGAAAATAAAAATTGTTCTTAAGCTAAATAATTTAGAAAATAGATTTCAAAAATAACTTACGTATATAAGCTCAACTTTATGCTAACATTTCACACTTCACTAATTGTGCTCTATTGTACATGAGGTTTTTTAGTACTCACACCGCAATTTGTATTTCAGATGACGGGATCTGAAAGGAAAATCAACAATAGGTAAACAATGGTTATACAATAAATTATTAAAAAATATTAACAATATGTGTAAGCATTTGTTTAACACTAATGAAACTTCAATTAATTAACCTTAAAACTTTTCTTAATAAGGCATTAATAATTTTCTAATTAATTAATTGATTGAACACATACATATACGTATGATAAATTTGCCTATATACATGTACATATGTAAATATTAAGAAATCTAAAACTAAGTAACTAAGTAACTAACTAACTAACTAACTAACTAACTAACTAACTAACTAACTAACTAACTAACTAACTAACTAACTAACTAACTAACTAACTAACTAACTAACTAACTAACTAACTAACTAACTAACAAACTAACTAACTAACTAACTAACTAACTAACTAACTAACTAACTGACTAACAAACTAACTAACTAACTAACTAACTAACTAACTAACTAACTAACTAACTAACTACCAGACTAGAACACTAACCACTAACCTAACGGAGGCCACATCTAACTAACTAAGTAACCAACTAGTTAACTATCTAACTAACTAACTAACTAACTAACTAACTAACTAACTAACTAACTAACTAACTAACTAACTAACTAACTAAATAACTATCTAACTTACTAACATCTAAGAGCTTTCCCGGTTTATATTACATTTACTACTGGGTGTTTTCTGTGAGTAAGAACAAAAGCCTTCGTTAATCGAAAGCGTCTCTACATCTCGGAAGTTAAGCATCTTGGCAGCAAATGGTCAAAGATAAGATTACTTGAGTACTTTAACAACGTACTTGTATAGGCATCCGCCGAGCCATTTAGAAGAGTTACGACTGACGTGTAGGTTACACAAAAGGGTGGTAGCGAGTCGTCTATTCAGCTTACCCAGTGTTTGAAATATATAACCGAAAAATAAGTCCAACACGGCACATCTTGTGAGCATTAGTGGCTTTGTATAGGCATCCACCGAGCCATTTAGAAGAGTTACGACTGAAGTGTAGTTTACACAAAAAGGTGGTAGCGAGTCGTCTATTCAGCTTACCCAGCTTACGCAGCTTACCCACGATATTGAGACTTTCCCAATTACAAGCTTAAAATGCGAGTGCAGTAATGAAATTTGACACCGATAATTTCAATATGAACCGAAATCTCTCTACCAAATTTTACGAGGATCAGTCCATAGTTACCCCACCGAAAATGACTACAACGCTCATTACTGGTTGAACATTATAAATTTAGTAATTTGCATGTAATTTGTATGTATGTGTGTGAAAGATTTAGAGATTTTCAAAATACAAATACATATAAAATTATGTTCTACACAGTTATGCGCGTTTAACTGATTTTCGGGAGGGCACCTTTTATGGGAGCTATGACCAATTATGGATCGATCCAAAAAAACTTTCAATGTAATATTTCTGTATACAAGAGCAATACTTGTACCAAATTTTATATCGATATCTTAATTTAGTAATGAGTTATGCGTGTTTAAGTGATTTTCGGGAGGGGACCTTGTATGGGAGCTATGACCAATTGTGGACCGATCCAAAAAAGATTTAATTTTAATATCTCTGTATATAAGAGCAATACTTGTACCAAATTTTATATCGATATCTTATGTATGGGAGCTATGACCAAATATGGACCGATCGAAAAAAATCTTCAATTGTATTATATTTGTATATAAGAGCAATACTTGTACCAAATTTTATATCGATATCTTGATTTACTAATGAGTTATGCGGGTTTAACTGATTTTCGGGAGGGGACCTTGTATGGGAGCAATGACCAATTATGTACCCATCCAAACAATTTTTCCTCTGAATAAATTCTATTGTCATAAAATTTTAATTTGTGAAATTTTGTGAAGATATCTGCATTACGACGGAAGTTATTAACAAAAAACCAAATTTCCGAGAATTTGTACTTTTGTATGGGAGGTATATGAAATTGTGGACCGATTCTGGCGATTTTACGCAAAGATTAAGCTCTTGTAATGAAACGAATGTATACCAATTTTTATGGAATTATCTTGTATATTTTTCGAGAAAATTACATCAGAATGTGTAAAAAATGCCTATTTTTTCGAGGTTGTTTCAAATTTTGATTCATAACTTTTCCCGATGTGAACCGATTTTGGCCATTTTCAATACCAAACAACTTAGGAAAACAAAGAACATTTTGGATGAATTTGGTTAAATTCTATTGCTTCGTTTTATCGTGAGCGTGTTTTACACAGACAGACGGACATAGCTAGATCGACTCAGAATTTGATAAGGACCCAGAATATATATTCTTTGTTGGGTCTCAGATGAGTATTTCTTGGTGTTACACACGGAATGATAAAGTTATATATACCCTCTATCACCACTGATGGTGGTGGAGGGTATAAAAATTGGTCTACGAGATTTAAGGATAATCGGTTCATAATTAGTTTTACCCCCGTATAAGGTAACCTTATGCTAACCAATGCTATTCGACATAAACTAATTTTAAGCTAAAATCTCTCTACCTCTTTAACTCTGTATTTAAAATAAATAGGGAATTGAAATCTTGCTACCATCGAATCCGAAATCTTCACTATCTATAGTTGAACCCCCTTTAAGAGAACTATTTCAAATATTGCCCTGATGTTCACATTAGTGTCGATATGTAATAATAATATATTCAAAATATCAAAAGCACAGCACGCACTTGGAAACAGCAAATGTGACAAAGTGACTGTCATAAAATAGCAAATATTGCCTGACTTCAATTATAGTAGAACTTTACTGCAATATATACATATATTTTTTCAACACCAATTAACAATTCTACTTTTAAATGAATTGCATTTGTGTCTTAGAAGGTGAGATGAAAGTACATTAGGAGTATAGTGTATAATGATACTTCACTTTAGACTAATACAACAAAATGACAATTACAATAACTTTGTTTGGAAAAAAGTTACTACAAAAGAAACTAGCGCAACAATAATAAAAGAAAACTATTGTACTTGTAGTACTATTTTGGATTATTTTTGCTTGCTGCTGTTGTTGTGGTCTCTTAATTTTCAACTTTATTCGATTGTGTTCTCTAAAGTTATTGGTTCTACACTGAACGTGACCAAAAGTGTACTTTAACACGTACCACTTTTATAGTTTGAATAACTAAAATCTATACACAGATATATATGCAATATGACTACTTACTTATTCAAGCAAAAGTTGCACATTGGGGCTAGTACATTTTAGAAATTACATGGTATAATGCTATTCAGCTAAGTTGAATTAAAGCAAATCTTTTGAATTCATGTAAATATATTGTATTATATTAAAATCACTAAGATGAAAGCTATTCAGCTGAGCTGAATTAACTGAAATTCTATACCTAAGTATTTTTACTTAATATCATATAAAAAACAAAAAATTTAGCTTGCTGAATTGACATTTTATAACAAAAATGTATACACAAATACATATGCAATGTCACTATTTACTTTAAACAAGCTAAAGATGCATATTGGAGCAAAAATTTTGTTGTATAATGCTATTCAGCTAAGCTGAATTAAGGTAAATCTTTTGAATTCATTTAAATATATAATATTTTGTTAAAATTGATAAATTTAAAGCTATTCAGCTTAGCTGAATTGACATGAAATTCTATACTTTAGTATTTTAAAGCAAAATTATGTAAAAAGTATTAAATTCAGCTAGCTGAATTGAAATTATTACATTTTTTAAAAAAAAAACTTTAATTTTAATTTCTTTCATACCATAGTGTTTTATTTTTCATACTTTTTTTCTTTAGCTGGGAATAGGAAAAGGAAATACAAAGAACACTCCAAGTAGCAAGCAAACTTTAACACCGCAATGCAGCCAATAGTTAAAATAAAGTATATAATTGTTATAGCAAAATCTTTGCCAACAATAGTACGATTTTCATGTTCTCTTTATGTGCTCGATATTTTATTAATAGTAACAATATTTAATTGATTCTATTGATTTTAATTAAAAATGTGTTTATCTTTTTTTCTATTATTTTGATATTGCTTTCCTTTTAAAGAAGATTTTAAATTGTTTACAAATGTTGTATGTGCTTGCGGTTTTGTCTCAGCAACGCAAAACAAACGTTTTAAAATTTTAATTTAATTATAAAATTTTCTCAAAGACAAAATTTGGATATTTTACTTGATTTTAGTATGATTAATGGTGATTTAGTATTTGTCAAGACAAAAATAATAAGTATATATTGGCGAGGCCAACCATAAAATACCCTACACCTGTATACGAATAAAATGTGGTTTAGTTTTCATAACAAAGCATTTAAGTTGAATTGTACCTTGCCTCAGATATACTTAAGAAATTTATTGTTTAATAAAACGGTGGATATTTAAGTAAATTTTTTATGGAGATTTTTTATAGGGGCTAGAATCAAATATAATTACAAAGTTCATGGTCATCAAGGCTAATATTTGGTTTTGCAGCTTTTTCCTGAGATATGAGTATATTAAACATAATTATGAACTTAAGCCCTATTTGGCGGGTTCAGTTGTATGAGTCCTACGTGAAATAATGGATCGATGATAATTATTTTCAATAGACAAAAGGCTACAAAATCAAGTTCTATACTAGCTTTGGTGACCCTGATGAACTTTATAATTATAGGGCCTCATTTGACCCTAGCTCCTATAAAAAGCCCCCATTGAAATCTTTCTTAAATATCCACAGTTTTATTAAACAAAAAATGGCTTGAGTATATCTGAGGCAATAGAGTGCTCCAAGCTTGTATGAAGGAAAAAAAATTTATCCTACAGGCCGTCCACCACCCCTCTAGAATTGTTCTATGGGTTATGAAAATAAGTCGTGCAAAAGATTAGGTCAATAGGATTACGTTAACTGGTGCCGCAACGGCTCTGAAGTTTGAAGATGCATTTACAAGGGGAAAATATGCAATTTTTTCAGTTTTCACAAAAGTTTTGTCATTAAACAATTTGTTTTGCATTTTATTGTCAAAGAATCGTAATGTACACAGAATTAGCGTTACAAAAAGATAAAAAACACAAAAATTGGTTGAAAAATGTAATATTTATTAAAAATTCCCCAGGCCATTATCATGTCTTAGAGCACTTGAATTCGAAATATGATAAAAAATAAACATATTTTTGAAAATATTCTAATAAAACAATTGTATTACTCAAAATATATCTGTAGTTACTTGAATATGAGTTTTTGTCCTTATATAATAACGTAAACCTGTTCTCAGCTATGTTCGAAAAATTTTGATAATTTTAACAGTCGTTTCAAAATTCAAATTTTAGTTTTTTTTGTGACTTTGTTAAACAAATTTCAATATTTTTTGGAGAAATCATAGGGATTTATGGACAACAGATTAGGGAATAAATCAGTAAAAAATTAGGTCAATACCTCTTACAGTTTACCTGTACCTGCAATTTGAATTAAGCGGATTTCGAGAAAAACGCATTTGTATGTAAAATTTTGCAAAATTAGCCTTTTTATTATATTGTTGTGTATTTTAAATAAAACCTTTTGTAAATTTATTAGTAAACACATATTTCTAAATAAAAATCATGAGTTTCATGCAATTTGGACACCATTAACCCATAAACTTCAAAGGTCAAAGGTCAAATTTTGTAATATTTGAAATTTTTGATGAAAACTAGTCGAAATTGTTTCTATTTTAGGTAGATTATCATAAAACTTAACAAAGTTATTTATTAACAACCTATATTTACAACAATAGTGAAAAAATTTTATAACCCATTTTGGAGCACTCTACTGAGGCAAGGTACAATACAACTTAAATGCTTTATAGTGAAAACTTGATATTTGGCCTTTAAATTATATTGATTATAGTGTTTTTTATAAAGTTGGTCGGTTATGACTGTTACTAAAAAATTCATGTAGGGTATAAATAATGTTAATTTGAAAAGATATAAAAAGAAACAACAATTAAAATGTATGTGAACATCTTAATGAAAACTATCAATGTAAATAAAAAATACTTATTATAACACTGAAATAACTAGAAATAAATACGAATCTCTAGAAGTAAGATACATATATTCAAGTGCATACTCAAAATAGCCATATAAAGATAGACAGACATTCATTCTAGCATATAACGAAGAAGCAACAGAAAAATAAGTATAAGTAGACAACGTACAACGTGATCATAATGATACACTTTAATTAATTGGAATGCATGCAACACATAACCATGTACACTTTACAAACACTCAACAAGTGGAAAATGACAGCAATACATATGTCAGGCATAACAGGCAACCATCAAACGAAATATTACTGCGCTTGAATTAACATGAGTTGAACTGAAAAACATATTTAAATAAACACTCCCCTTTGCACTATTTTACATATAAATTTCAAATAAGAAGATGCCAAAAGACAGAAGACACCCGTAGTAAGATATTTCAAATAAATACAAAATGTTATATCATATTGAAAAGGGGCTTCTTTGTAACCAATTCAGTTTTATATCAGCTATAGTTCAGATTCATGAAGACAAATTAAAAATTAATTAATAAGTTTTTTATTTATCTGCAAATTTCCCTCACATTATAGAAAATGTTGAAAAACATTTAAATTTTTCAAAAAGTAGACTTCATTATCTTTAATATACAACAATATAAAGTACATGCCTTAACAAATTTTCCATAACTTTTCATTAAAATAACCAATGCTTACTATGCACTTCTCATTTGTTCATGCACCAACATCTGTCTGCGTTATATTGTTGTTGTTTTCTGTGTGTAGACGAGAGTGTTAAGAGGACTTAAGTGAACTCCCTTCAACGACAAAGCACACATATTTGGTAATTGTAGACAAAACAACAGTGTTCACAAAAGTAGATAAATTTTCAGTAAAACAGTTTTTAATAAAAATTTATATAGATAGATAGATATATAGATAGATAGATAGATAGATAGATAGATAGATAGATAGATAGATAGATAGATAGATAGATAGATAGATAGATAGATAGATAGATAGAAAGTAAAGATAAAGCACTCTTGTTTTACTACAGCCAAAAGCCATAGCTAAGGCCTATTTGGCCATTCTGTATAATTTTTTTGGGATCCTTACACATTTTATGTATAACGATATAGTCTGCATAACAGATTTAACACTTTCAGTCCTTCAACATCAATACCGACTACAATAACAGCAATTTGCAAACGAAGGAAAGTCGGGTCTTAAAGCTGAACTCTTGATTGTCTTTAAGCATAAGACTATTTCTCTAGCCCCGCCTTCTCCATATATCCATTAGAGTCCATGATCAGTTTCGTGATTTATTCTATATCTTACAAATTTAAGCTCATGTCATCAACAAGGGTTTTGGTTAGGAATTTCATAATAATTTTGTTTTATCTTAGTGTCCGATTCCTTCCGATGGGCGAAAGGTTTTGAACTTTCATTGTTACCCTGAGTTTTCTACATTCTACTTTTCCTTAGTAAAACCCACAATTTTTCAATTAGTTTTAAACTTAGTCTTAAATTTAATCGACATCGGAGGTGGATAAAGTTTTTTTCAAAATAAGAATATGCCCCTATTAATAAAACGAATTTCAAAAATATCAAATCTTTTCAGAAAACAATAACCATAGGGTAGAAGGGGGACCATAGCCATTTTTTTTTTGAGGCGGGATAGGATAATAGATAATTGATAAACGAAAACAAGATTCGATAATGCGATAAAATCGATTTTCAAGTTTTTCGCATTGACAAATGTGCCCTATGGCGAATGATCCCCCTTCTACCCTATTTGAAAGCGCACACACAAAATATAGAATCGTATTTCTTAAAGAAAGAAATGTTCTTTTAACATAACTCATATAAATCTTCTAAACATACGGACATCTCCTCAAGATTTTAATTGTCTTTTGAATAAGCATATAACCCTGCCTCTGCCCATACCCTTCTCCATTGTTTTATAGATAAGTTATTCATTGTATATAAAACATTTAATAGTCTCATTAACTGGTATTTTTGGTGTGAAAATCCTTTAAATTACCATGAGTGTATCAAAACTATAACAAAGTAGTAAACAAACATACATTCATATTCCGTATATGTGTTAGATGTCGGTGGTTGTGTTAATAATTATCACAACAACAAGAAAAAATAGTTTATTTTTGTTTTCCTCCCCCCCTTTTTGAGTGTGGAAAACTAAAAAAGGGATTTATTTTCATTCATTTTGTTTACACTTGAAATACACACGAAGTACTTTAGAATGACATTTCACTATTTTCACACTTAAATATTTGTTGTTCAAGGAGTTACTATTTTGGGGGAGGGAGTTGAAAGTGTTTGTAAGCTGTTAGATTTCTTCCTGCTATCTTTTGATAGTTTTTCTTTCGTTGTATGTTTTTTTTTATTATTTTCATTATTAAATATTTATTTTTTGCATAAATTAACTTGATACTATAAGAAAATTTTGAAACTTATGTTTGTTGTTCCTTTTTTCTGATTATAATTCTATATGAAAATTGCATTAAATTTAAATGCTAAATACTAGCAAGGGGAGTAAATTTTAATAAATTCTAAGATTTGAAGAAATCTTTTTGTATATATTCTATAATATAACTTCTTAATGGCTATTTTAATTATGCTTGATCACGTTTTATTACTGGATTTTATTGGAGTTTTTTGGTTTTAAATAAATATTTGCCGAAATAAATAGTTTTTAACATCGAAAGAAATTCAAGTTTTTACCATCACATCGGATTTTAAAGATATCGATGTTTGTTATTTGATTGACATGCATTCTGGTAAGTTCAGCAGATGTAACGTATTGAATATTAAAATGCTATTAGAACCTGCCCATAGCAATGAGTCTAATAAACCCATGTTAGATACAATGTATTTCCCCAATAATCTATTCCACTTGGCGACAAGGACTAAACATTCGGAGAAAGAAGGGGAAAAACCGTTTCCTCTAGGCATACTTGCAAGTCAGCTGCGCCTATTTTGAGATATAGCGTAACACATTGAAATTAGGTACCAGCCTTTTAAAGAATAAACCTTAAGATAATACTTTGAATAAAACCCAAACCCTATTTGAGTTATTTCATAGGATTTTCGTAGTCCCACCCATCAGCCCATTATTCTATGTTTATAACAAGTATATTCGTACTTTCATTGGTGAGTATTTACTAGATGAATATGGCTCCCTTAAAGTCCAATATTCCAGTAACATATTTTCCGATTTTGTTAATGAGTATTGTAGGTAATGTAGTTATTTCATACATTACTTGGTAAGGAGTTGTCATTGTCAATAACATTAATTATTTTTTTAATAGAATTTGGAGTTAATGTTTCTAAACTATAGACTAGACTATAGACTAGACTATAGACTAGACTATAGACTAAACTATAGACTAAACTATAGACTAGACTATAGACTAGACTATAGACTAGACTATAGACTAGTCTATAGACTAGACTATAGACTAGTCTATAGACTAGACTATAGACTATATACTTTATGGATTTATATCGATTTTTTATTTTCTCAAATAAACTTTTTAATTTATTTATTTATAATATTTTATTTATAATATTATCTTAGACTTATACATCATTATTTATTATATTAAATATAAATAAAGAAAAAAGTGCAGTTAGTATTACCTTTTATGTATTACTGTTAAGGTAATCCCTGTTGTTTAATAATCCTTGTTTAATCCTTGCTTTATTGTTGTGTTTTTATATTTTTCTTTTGTGGTTTTGTGTTGTTTTCGTTTATTGTTGTAAAAGTTGTAAAATAATGTTATTATTGTGCTAGCTTTGCAAAATACTTATTATGAATTGTATGTTACTTTAATCCTTTTTAAACACATACAAATACAAAAATAAATTTTTCTGCATTTTTGTATGCTTTATTTTTGGCTAAATTATGTGACTTTTTTAATGAAAATATTTTGCCCTTGTTAAGTTTTGAGAACTTGTTGAACAAATTTTTCATTCGCATTACTTTTTTTTCATTTCTTTGTGAAGCTATGAAATTGTTTTCTTAAAAGAGCATTTCCAGATTTAAATCACAATTTCGTAAAATTTTTGTTAAAAATTGTTATATACGTGTTTCAACTTTTGAGTACCAACTGGTTTGAATATCCCGGCAACACTGAACTTACTTTGTTTATAAAATTTATGAATTGTATACATTTGACTACACTGTTCACATACAATATTTTTTTAACAAATGGTAGAGTATACAAATTTGTAATGGTGTACATAATAAGAATATCCCATTCACACAATCGAAACATTTGCTTACTTATGTCAAACAAAATAATACTCAGAGCACAAAATGTTGCCTGACTGTAGGAGCTATGTTGTATAGAACATATTGGAATGTATGTTTCTATTTTTATGTTCCATTTATGTATTAATATTGTGGAACGAGTACATTTGCTCTCAAAATTTGTTAAAGAGTGAGAGTACAATCTTTAAATTATTATAATGAATTTACTTCCCAGTCTGTGTGTCATGGCTCATGCGTGTTTATGTTTGGAATTTGTTACTCCCAATTTTGGTTCATTATATAAAGTAGTAAATATTCTAAAGGTCTCTCAATTTCTACAAAACCCTTGCCAAGTTAGGAAGTAGTTCTAACTAGTTTGATGGTCATGATGATGCTAATAATGTAGGACATGTAAAGATTATCTCACACATTATTATCCAAGTCCTTCAAATATACATGTAACAGTTTATGTTAACAGAGAAAGAGTAACTTTTATTGGTTGTTGTTATTTTTCAATTCTAGGACTTTCAAAGAATTTTTCATGTGAATTATATATGTTCAAATACTATATAATGCTACGATCTTAGGTTGGTTTAGCTAGAGATAACGCACTCATGGAAATGTACATAGAGTACTATAAAGAAGAATCACAAGACAAGATCCGAAACTCTGACCTACTGACCAACGCTTTTCTTGATATCATATAACTATAAAGAAGAATCACAAGACAAGATCCGAAACTCTGACCTACTGACGAATGCTCTTCTTAGTATCACATAGCTTAATAATACCTAAGACCGCGTTGGTTTGTAAAAAGCTGTAATCGTATAGTATACCAGAGGTAAGATCTATATCTACATACCAAGCCACTCGGGAGTAATCAACACAAAACAGCTAATGTAAAAGCTTTAAAAAGAAAGGTAACTCGAGAAAGTTAACCAGACGAACGCAAAACCATTTGACGCAACAAGTACGGAATAGCAATTTGGATGAATGAAACTTATAAGGCCCTTTTGGAATAATGAAACGGTAGATATAATCATAGAGAACCTATGCGTTGACCCTTACGAGAGCAAGACGAGAATTTTGAGATAGGAATGATGGTATGTATCCTGAGCTTTATCAAATTGGATTTGCGAATTTAGACGAATGTAGAGCATGTAGAAAGGAGAGGGAAACTGTAGATCACTCTGTCGATCTTTTGCCGAAATTACATTAAATTATCTTGGAAGTGATATTATTCCGGATAAAACAACATTAAAGAACATAAAACAAACGTCTAGGGAACTAAGTTTCTGATCAACGGACGATAATAACTTTAAAAGAAAAGGAGCGCACAACAAGTTTGAAAGTAGCTTAAGTGTATTTTGTCCCGGCAAGCAAACCACCAGTACTAGTAGCACTTGAGGTTTATGATAACTAGTAACATATGTTCCATCGATTTTAACGTGAAAATAATGCTTTTTCGGTTCAGAAATGGCGAGTTTGACCTAAAAGAAAAACCGCTCAGTCCAGATAAAACTAATTTTAAAAAATTTGAATGCGTAGCTAGTGGAGAATCGGTTTCAATAAAACATGGTTTTCTGAGTCCATCGCTTATTACAGCCAACAATTTAAAAGCATTTGTGGCAGTTATATGTGAAGATTGTTGTCAAACGCAGCAGGAGTTTAAAAAATTATTGGTATCTACTCATCCAGCAATTTCAAAAGGGTTTCGATCGAACAACAGTATTCATCCAAAAGCAGAATACGATTTGAAGTTAAGAGATATTGAGGGAGAAATAAAAATTTCCAAAATATTTTTTGAACGCCATAAAATAAAGTATTTTTTAACCAATCATTATTAAAATTACTCGTCAAAAATGTTATGAACTATTGGAATTTTTCCTAAAAATCAAAATAAATCTGTACCGGTTAAAAGTGCTTCATTTTATTTAATCGATCATTGAAAAAAAATCATAAAATGATGCTTACTATGTTGCGGTAACTGTTGAAAACTATTTAAAAAGAAGCATGAGTTGTGAAGTTTGACTAATTATTGTTTCCATCAATGCAGAATACACACACACTCTCTCTATCTCTCTCTTTCTTCTTTTTGGGGCATTTTACATTGTTCAAAGACCGCAACTTCGTTTGATTGCAACCCCAAGGAATAGAGGTGATACCAGGACCTCTGGCCTTTCGGGGCTATGAACCGCTGATGATTAAATGTATACCCGGCCTGACCTTGAAATGAATTGAAATGAAGTCGAACCAATAGAACCAAATAATCTGGTACCACGGGGGACCGGAAGCCAGCAGGTCAGAGATTTGGACTTTGTCTTATTTCGGTTATTGGAGAGATAACTTTGGGATACAAGGGATGATTGTAGGAGTATACGGATTCTTCTTGCCCATATATTTAAATTATGTTATCGAGTGATCTTCTTTATGACTGCATCGAATGAATTAAAAGTGTGTTGAGTTGAATGGTTGGCGGAAACCATAGGAAATATTAACCTCTATCCCTTTTTAGTGTTTTCTGGATCGATATATTACTGTCCCTAATCTATTTGTAAAGTGAATATGAAATCTTAATATTTCTTAAATGTTCAAATAACATAAAGAATTAAATGTTTTATATTTACATACATAAATGTTTTTAATTTAAACTGCAATAATTTTAGGCCTTGTGTTAAAAAAAATGTAGTCAATTAGTTTAGAGAATATAATTACATTATTCTCTTTCCATTTGTAAAAATTTAACTAAAAAACTCTAAATTTTTAAATGTTGTTAACTTGAAATGTTTTATGCAGCCTGTTCGATCTTTTTAAAATAAAAAGTTCCTTTAAAAGATATATGAACAAAACCTAAAAACTTGTTGCTAATAATTTCATAAATTTTAGAGAGCAACTTGTAGGAGATAGTTGCAATATGGATGCTATGTTTAGATACATATTTGTGGATTCATACAAGTTGCTGGAGAACAAAAATATAGGGTTTCTGAAACCTGATTTTAAATAGTTTTCGAAAAATCGTTGTAGTTAAAAATTATTTTAACCGCTTACTTTGGGTTGCCCCTAGTCTTCGGCTATATAGATAACAAGATATTTTTACATGTGCTTATCATAGGTTACAAGAAGACGGTCAGTCAAAAAACTAGTCTAAATGAGATAATGCATGACCGACTCACTTGGGTCCACAAGATGATCCCATTTGGTTAAAGAATCGATGAGCTTAATTTTGGTTTTTTTAAGTGTTTATTCTATAGATTATTTTCCATCGAAAATAATCTATAGAAAAGAGATAAGAGGTGCTACCAGAAATACTGATGGTCAAATGTTTTATTGGGCTTACTTTGTAATGATACGATATAGGAACGAACAAGAGAACCACTTAATGGTAACCAGTTGCGGAGCAGAATTTCGCACTTTATCTTGTCTCGTTTATGTTACCTTGGCGAAACCTCCGTCTTGGTGTTATTGCAATCCCGGATAGAAAGAGGTGGCCAATACCTCTAGTCTGGCCAGGACTGAAAAATTGGTTACAGTCTACTGCTTGGCTTAGTCCTTGCATAGATTGTCAGAGGTCATACCAGAGCACCGCATAATCTGGCACTACGGGTGGCCAATTGCCTGGAGGACTATGTCCTGGCTGGTTAGTTGGTTGAGGTTCCTTCAGGATCAACGTAGTGGCTGTGTTTTAAACCCAAATTCGCGGGGAGAGTAAGTGGCGGTTAAAAGACTGATGCATAATAGTCAATATTTCGGGATAAGTTCGGTGCTGCTGCCGAAAACAACAGATACCCCGCAGTTGAGTGTCTGTGGAACTAAGCATTGGAAATTGAGTTGCTATTAATTCTATATGGTACGGGATGAATGTGTCGTATGAATGAGATGTGTGCTGGGTTGAATGATGATGGATGAAAGGTATCATATACATTTGATACCATAGAATTTTCCTTCCTTGTCCAGATATGTTCAGAGTTTACTCTGTTCATATCAGAATTACCACAGTATGTCCCAGTGAGTAAGAACAATGGTTACGGCTTATTGATGAATCGTACTTCGGTTACTTTTACTGCTTATGTCTCTAGGTGCTGTTGCCCAATCAACAGAGGCCATTCAATGGTCAGAGATTAGATAGCTCGAGTACTCCAGCTCGAGAACCAATGTACAAAAATTGCCACTTGCGTTCTTCATTGAAGAACAAAGGTGCGATAGTAGACCGTTCTCAAGTCTACCCAGTGGATGAAAAAGACCACCGTGAGATAAGGCAGTCAGGGCAGGTGCTCACGTTACAACTCTCGACATTCCTGTCTCGTTTATTAGAGAGGCCTTTTCGGGTTGTGGTTTAAAGTTTAAACTTTAAACCCACGAACCACACAGAGAAGTGGTTGCGGTACTAAGCGTTGGAAATGAGTTGGCATTAAATGTAAATGATACACAATGATCCTGGATGTAGGGTATACGCAACTTACCTACCTGTATACCCAGAGTGAGTATGTTGGAAAGTGTTCTGGGTTGAAGGGTGATGAAGGAAATGTATCTAATGATACCATTTAATTTTTTTCTTTCTTGACCAGGTATGTCCAGGTTTACTATGTTTATACCAGATTTAACACTAAGTGTTCTTCATGAGTAAGAATACGTTTTCGGTTTATTTATAAGGATTTGTGTTTCGATCTACCGGATACGTTTCTAGGTGCTGTTGCCTACTCAAGAGAGAACATTTCATCTGTTTGTCTGTAAATGAAAGTGATGTTTTTATCATATTGGTCAGAAATTACCTCGAATACTTAAGGACCTTTGTACAAGAACCGGCAGAACGATGTTGTCTGGCCAGCTTATCTAATCGTATGAAAACTGTCTCAACTACTGTTGTTATGATCGCACAAACGTTTTATTTTTATAAGAGACCAAATTTGTATTTATAAATCTCATGGAAATTCAACACCCTTTTTTTCACAGCCTAATGATGTCTTTAGTGATTTTAACTAAAATCTTTTTTTTAATTTTTTTCCAAATAAATCTTTTAAACAATTTCAACTCAACACCCACATCAGTTTACACTTCACATTAAAATATGAAATTAATCTTGACAGCGTGGTTGTTGTTAAAAAAGTAAAATTAATTAAAATGCGTTTTTTATGTTTTATTAAAAAAATACTTAAACCTCAAGAAAACGGACAGAATGAACAAAATCAAGATATTTATCTTAAAAAAGTATAAAAAACTGACTACGAAATATTTCAAGACAAAATAACGAAATACTTGCAGGAACAGACACTTGAGAAGAGAACAGTAAAACAGACAATTTCAATATAAAACTATTGTCCAATTCACAAACGATGTCGTATCGTTGTATGTCATAAAAACTTTTCAATCAAGGACAAAAACATATCAATAGTAAAACAATTAAGAAATTATAGTTGGGAAAGGCCCTACACCTGTATACGAATAAAATGTGATTAAGTTTTCATAATAAAGCATTTAAGATGAATTGTACCTTGTCTCAAATATACTTAAGCCATTTTTAGTTCAATAAAACTGTGGACATTTAAGTCAAATTTATTGGGCTTTTCTTAGGGTTTAGGGCAAAATGAGGCCCTATAATTATAAAATTCAGGATTCTAAATTGATCGGTATACTTAAAGGTGGGTATTGGACCAATATTTTTGTATGTTACAAATATCAGCACAAACGTATAATACCCTCCCCACTATAGTGGTGTAGGGTATAAAAATAATGAACCTATGTTAACCATTTTAAATAAGTTTGCCTTCGGTACCATAGAAGACTATGTGCCAAATTTCAGGGAATTATCTCCAAAATTGCAACCTGTAGTTTGATTACAAGTTTACAAGCCCTACGGACGGGCACGCTAAATCGACTCACAAAGTGATTCTAAGACGATTGATATACTTTAAGGCATGGGACCAATATTTTTGTGCGTTACAATCATCAGCACAACCTCAATATACCTACCCACTAAAGTGGTATATTTTATGAAAACTACAACGTACTACGATACAACCGTACAACACAGTTTGTGAATAGGACATATATGTTAGTTTTTATTCTAAAAATGTATGCGAAAATTTACAGAAAAATGTATTTTAAGATTTTTAAATATTTAAAAATACATTTTTAAATAAAATTTCAGATTATAGACGAGACTAAAGTCTGGACTATAAACGAAACTATAGTCTAGACTGTAGAAGAAATTAAAGTCCAGACTATAGACGAAACTGTAGTATAGACTATACACAAGGCTAAAGTTCAGACTTTATTCTATAACATAAACGAAACTAAAATCCTGACTATTAACGAAACTATAGTCCAGACTTCAGACGAAACTATAGTTCAGACTACAGAGGAAACTATAGTCCATACTATGGACGAAACTATAGTCCAAACTACAGATTATATATGAGTTTTATAGACTATATCAGATTATAGAGGAGCTATAGACGAATCTATAAGTTAGACTATAGGGGAATCTATACAGTCTCATATGTATAAAAGAGACTTAAGAATAATCTTTATTCCACACTAGTCTACAGTTCAAACTATCCAGACTAAAGATGAGTGTATAGTACATTCTATAAACCTATAGTATAGCTAACATATCAAACTATACATGAGACACAAGATGGGGCCATATTTAGGACTATAGAGCAAGCTATAAATGAGGATACAATCCAGACTATAGACGAGGCTATTGTGCGGTCTATAGACGAATCTTTAGTTCAGGCTATTGACGAGACTATAGTCCATATTCTAAGTGAGGCTATCAACAAGTCTTTTGTCTTGACTATTGACATTTATTGTTTTGATTATAGAAGGGGCTGTGGTACTGACTATAAGAGGGCCTTTGGTCCAGACTACAGACTATTATATACCTGTCTATCATAAACCGTATTAAAATACCAGCTTGTAGAGTACCATATATAAACCAAGTCATTTTATATATCATTAAATTTTATTGTAATTTCTCGTTAAAAGGGTTTCGGTGTGTACAAAACTATTGAATGCTGTTTATTATCTGTAAAGCTCTGCTGAAAGCTCCTTAATTTCTTTTGTATTTTGTCTTAAAAACTTAAATGTTTAATTTAACAATAATCATTTATTTTATGGAGCCATTGTCTGGCATACACAACAGAGTTCTTTCTATATATCAGCACATTATATCAGTTTACCAACTAGCATATTGGTATGTCGGCTTGTCGGTCGATTGGTTGATGGTGATTGTCTCTTTCACCTTTGAATAAATATTTTAGTTAATTTATCTTAATCCTAAAATTAAAATATTTTTCTATATTTTTATCATTGATGCCTATTTATTATGGTTGTTTTGTACACTATTTATTATGGTTGCTGAAAGCTTAAAAAAAGCAATCATTTTATGAATTTAATTTTGACATTTTGTTATCAGTTTTCAGCTAATAAAACGCCTTTAAGTTTTTTATACCCACCATCAAAAAAAAGTGGGGGGTATATTGATTTTGTCATTCCGTGTTTAACACATATTGCTCTAAGACCCCATAAAGTATATATATTTTAAGACCTCGTAAGATACTAAGACGATCTAGCCATGTCCGTCCGTCTGTCTGTTGTTGGCACGATAGCGTTCACAAAATAAGAGATATTGAGATAAAATTTTCCCAAAATATATTTTATTGATCAGAAATGTTTGGTATTGAAAATGGGCAAAATCGGTGAACGATTTCACATAGCCCCCATACAAATGTACCCCCCGGAATATTGTATAAATAGCTTCAACTATTCACAAATTCGTTGTTTATGAAGCAAATACCACAAAATTTCGCATAAGTCAGTTTTTTGATGTCTCCAAAATAATTCTGCATTATGGCGAACATAGAACCATAATTGGGCCTACAACACCCCCCCCCCATATAAGGTCCCCTTTAGAAAATGACTAAATAGCTAATTACTGGCTTAAAAATGGGAATATAGCGATGAAATTCGACACGCATAAGTTTCATGAAAGTCAATATCTCTCAACCAAATTTTATGTATATCGGTTCTTAATTGACCCTACCCCCCATATAACGTCCCCTTCAGAAAATGACTTTAACGCTCATCACTGGCTTAAAAATGCGAATACAGCGATGAAATTTGATATAAGTAAGTGTCTTACCAGCCAAAAAATCTTTATGAAATTTTATGTGGATCGGTCCATAATTGACCCTACCGCTCATATAAAGTCCCTCCATAAAATTACTGTAACGGTCATTACTGGCTTAAAAATACGACTATGGAGATGAAATTTAACAGAAATAAGTTTTTCACAAGCCAAAATCTCTTTACCAAATTTTCCAGAAATAATTTTTATACTGCACAATATCTCTCTACCAAATTTTATGTGGATCGGTCCATAGTTAAACCTACCCTCCATAAAAAAGTCCCCCCCCCATATAATTTCTTTAATGCTCATTACTGGCTTAAAAATCGGGTTATCGCAATGAAATTACACAGAAGTAAGATTTATACAATTCAAAATTTACCAAATTTTATGTGAATCGGTCCATAATTGACCCTTCCTCCCATATAAGGTTCCCTACATAAAAATACTTTAACGCTCATTACTGCCTTAAAAAAACGAAGTAAGTTTTTTACAAGCCAGAATCTCTTTACCAAATTTTATGTGAAACAGGCCTTAATTGACCCTACCCCCAACATAAGGTCCCTATCAGAAAAATACTTTAAGGCCCATTGCTGGTTTAAAAATACGAGTATAGTAATAAAATTCGACTCAATTGAGATCCTTGCCAGTCAAAAACTCTTAACTTAATTTTATGTGGATCGAGCCTTAATTGACCTAGCCCATCAAAAATAATTACTGGGCTAAAAAACGAGTAAAGCGATGAAATTCGATATAAACCTGACCTGTAGGAACCAAGATCGTTCTGCAAAATTTTACGGAGATCGGTCTATAATTGACGCTACCCCCATATAAGGCCTCTTCAGAAAATGACTTTGAAGCTCAGTACTGGCTTAAAAATACTAGTAGATTTATGAAATTCGACATAAACTAGTTTCGTGTAAGCTAATATCTCTAATGCTCCTTAATGGCTTCAAAATTTAATGATCCTTAATGGCTTCAAAATACAAGTAGATCGATGAAATTTTAAACAAATAAGGAACTGAAATGTATGTATAAATACCCCTACTCCCTATAAAAATTAGCACTGTCAATAGTAAAACCCCCATTAATGGACCTTTTTCAAATAAAAGATTCGGCATAGCCGAATATAACACTCTTACTTGTTCTTATTTATAATATAAATAAATAAAATCTGTGTCGCATGTCCTATATTTATAGTATAAACTAAGATTAATAAATTCCATAAAAATACGTAAATTTTATACAGTTTGTTTATTTTCACCCCTAGCGCTTCTCTATTTTGCTCACTATATTTTCTTCCTTCCTACAGGTTGATTCGGTTTTATGACTGTGTAACCTTTTATTTTTCCCTTATTTAACAGCATTTAGTATCAGCATTTAAAAATACACTTTCATGACTGTAGGTAAATTTTTCTCGTTTTGAAGTTACATAAACAAAAGAACTTTCCAATCAAAACGAATAACTCCATTTAGCCATAGGATAGATAATAAGAATGATGACATTTGTCACAGGTTTGTTTTTGAGTATCTGGATTTTTTCACAAAATTTCAAAATAAATATATACGCACCAAACTTATAAGAATTAGATATTTTGACTTTGAATTTAGAAATTTAGAAACTAATTTGACTTTCGCAAATTCTTATACTATTCACTATAGAACAGTTTAAGTTCTTGATTATAGAACAATCTATAGTCTTGACTATAAAAAGTCTTTAGTACTGACTAGCACTAGTCCCTAATCTTATCCGTGAAACAGTCATAAACCAATCCATTTTTTGTCTATAGATCAGTCTATAATCCAGTCTCAAGAGCAGGCTATAGTCTTGTCTATAGAGCAGTCTATACCCAAGTCCATAGACCAGTCTAAGTCTTGTGTATAGACCATTTTATAGCCTTGTCTATAGTATTATTTATGGACATGTCTGCAGTCTTGTCTATAGATCAGTTTAGAGTTTTTTCTATAGAACAATCTTTAGTAGTACTGTTCGAACAGTTTTAAGACCACTCTATAGTCTTGCCTATAGATCAGTTTTTAGTACAGACCAGTATATAGACCTGTATTTAGACAAGACTATATATAGTCTTGTCTGTTGACTATTATATAGCTTATAATCTTGCCTTTAAACCTGTCTATATCCTTGTCTACGGACCAGTCTAATTCTTGTCTATAAACCATTGTATGGTCTTAGAAATCATTCTATAGTCTTGCCTCTAGACCCGTCTATAGTATTGCCTATAGACTAGATCTATAGTCTTTTTCACATACTATAGTCTTGTCCATAGACTAGACAAATAGTCTACAGTCCTGTCTATTGACCAGTCTACAGTCTTGTCTATAGACCAGTTATAGTCTTGTCTATAGAACCAGTCTATAGTCTTGTCTATGGACCAATCTATAGTCTTGTCTATAGTCTTGTTTATATACCAAAACTGGTCTATAGACTATAACCCTCTCTATAGTCTTGCCTATAGACCTGTCTATAGTCTTGCCTATAGACCAGTCTATAGACTTGTCTATAGACCAGTCTATAGTCTTGCCTATAGACCAGTCTATAGTCTTGTCTATAGACCAGTCCATAGTCTTGTCTATATACCAGTTCATAGTCTTGTCTATAGACCAGTCTATAGTCTTGTCTATAGACCAGTCCATAGTCTTGCCTATAGACCAGTCCATAGTTTTGTCTATAGACCAGTCTATAATCTTGTCTATAGACCAGTCTATAGTCTTGTCTATAGACCAGTCTATAGTCTTGTCTATAGACCAGTCTATAGTCTTGTCTATAGACCAGTCTATAGTCTTGTCTATAGAGCTGTCTATAGTCTTGTCTATAGAGCTGTCTATAGTCTTGTCTGTAAAGCTGTCTATAGTCTTGTCTATAGACCAATCTATAGTCTTGTCTATAGACCAGTCTATAATCTCGTCTATAGAGCTGTCTATAGTCTTGTCTATAGACCAGTCTATAGTCTTGTCTATAGGCCAGGCTAAAGTCTTGTCTATAGACCAGGCTGAAGTCTTTTCTATAGACCAGTCTATAGTCTTGTCTATAGACCAGTCTATAGTCTTGTCTATAGACCAGTCTATAATCTTGTCTATAGACCAGTCTATAGTCTTGTCTATAGACCAGTCTATAGTCTTGTCTAAAGACCCATCTATAGTCTTGTCTATAGACCAGTCTTTAATATTGACTCTGGCCTTTCATAGAGAAGAGTTTTTATTCCTTACTATTATCCATTTTGGCTCATCCTTAATTTCATCATCCTTTCATTATTTTTTCGTGGAAGATGAACAACGTAGATTCGATGCATCTATTTTAGGGATTATACTTATTTCTCTTTTCCATCTTTGTTGTAGTTTTTATTTTAGTGATATTTATATTTATAGTTTTTCAGTTTCTTCTCTACGAAAGTGGTCTTCATGTCTATTGAACCATATGAGTGATTGTTTCACTTGATTTTATTTTGATGTCTAGATTCGGGATGATGTAATTATTTCGACATTTCATTCACTTTTTAACTCTTGCACACTTCTTACTCTATTGAAGTAAGTTTATGGGAAAGGAATTTGAGTTTTTTAAGTTTAGATGTTTAGAAAATTTAACTAACCAACAATTAGTATCATTTATATATAAATTGTTTTCAGCAAGACTACAGGTAAATGACCCTTCAATCATTTGCTCATTATTTGAATTTCTATTTATTTTTTGGTTAAAATTTTATTCGAAAATGTTTTTCAGTAGCTATTATTTACAATTTATCTCATTTTATTAAACGTAATTTCTTTTCGCGTATTACTTATTTGTGGAAATTTTATGCTATTCTCGCTTTGCGAAAAAAAATTATATTATTTTATTTTAGTTTTCTTTTTCATCCAACCAACTATTACAATTATTTTACATTTTGACTGTAGTCAATTCTTAAGGCTTTGATGTCCATTCCAGTTTTGGGTTTCCTTGTTCCTTTAGTTCTTTCTCTGTTAACAGTACAATACAAGAAAGACTAAAAACTCTAAAGCGTATTCAAAACTTTTTGTGCTTTATTTTATTTATTTCTATATAATTTTTTGTAGTGTTGTTGTCTTTTGAGAAACTTTTGCTAACAACATTTACTGACAACCATAAACTAACCATTCAACCAACCTTTGGTAATGAAGATTTTTTATTTTTTATTTAAGGCTAAAAGTAAAATTTAACTGAACACGAGCATCCTAATTGGCATTTAAATTCTCTTTGGAAGAATAAAGAAATTTTATTTTTGCTAAACATTTCTATTGTTCATTAAAATATATATTTCAACATAATTTTGAGGGTTTTGTTGCATAAACGAGAATTTTTACAACTATATGCATTACATACTCTTCATTGTGTTTATTATGCCCTACACCACTTCAGTAGGGAGGGTATATTGGGTTTGTGCTGATGTTTGTAACGCACAGTTAAATTGATTCTTAAGGTCTTAGAATCATTTTCTGATTCGATTTAGCTGTGTACGTAAACCTTGTAATCAAACTACAGGTCGCAGATAGATAAGATAATTCAATGAAATCTTGTATTGTTCCAGGGACGAACCCTATTGAAAATAATTAAGATCGGTCCTAAACCCTCATACAACTGAACCACAAATAGGTCTTAAAATAAAACTGCAGTTAGCAATTTTGTTGATAATTCAATGAAATTTGGCACACGATCTTCTGTGGAACCGAAACTGAAACCTATTAAAATGGTGAACATCAGTCCAATATTTCATCTAGCCTCTATATAACCGAACTCGCTAAATAGGGCTTTTAAGTTCATAATTATGTTTATTATACTCTTGTCTCGACAAAAAGCAGCAAAATCAAGTTCTATAGTAGATTTGATGACCCCATGGATTTTAAAATTATAGGGCCTTATTGAACATAGATCCTATAAAAAGTTTCCTTCCAAATTTCAATCAAATATCTACAATTTAATACAGCAATAAATGGCTTAATTATATCTCAGACAAGGTACAATATAACAAGTGTAGGGCATTATGTAGTCGACCTCGCTCGACTATAATTTCTTACTTGTTTTTTTAATATCACCATTAA
Organism: Lucilia cuprina; assembly: GCF_022045245.1. Taxonomy (NCBI): domain Eukaryota; kingdom Metazoa; phylum Arthropoda; class Insecta; order Diptera; family Calliphoridae; genus Lucilia; species Lucilia cuprina. The sequence continues at coordinate 15,410,832 of NC_060954.1, forward strand.
AAGTGGGAAGTAATGATTGTTAAAGAGAAATTTATATTTACCCTGTAAAAAGCAAGAAACCTATCTGAACAATCATCTGAAACACGAAAATGAAACTGAAAAAAATGAGCAAATTTAGACATTTGAAAGAGATAGTCAAGACAATGTACTATGATACTGGTTCCTATGTTACTTTCTTTTCAACGACTACTACTTACCGTCTGCTTTACTTTTAACAACTGTTATAAATACTTGAATATCATCAGATAGATAAGTACTTTATTTTGGAATTGTTCTTTCTTTTTTGCAGATTCAAATTGATTGGTTGATTATCCTTACTTATCGACCATTCAGGAAGTAAATCGTCAACACATATATTATAAAGGTACAGCAAGAAGCTTAAGTTTGTTTTTTAAGTGTCCACTTTCTCGTTTACGAATAGAACACTACTTTAGACCATTGTTGGACACACAATGACATAACTAAGCAGTGATGTTGTGAGCTCGACAACAAAGCTAACGAACGGAATGCGAAACTGTTTGAGCATTGGCTTTGTTTTTAAAACAAAACAAATTTTTAACCCAATATTTGTAATCAATTATTTAAGAAGTTATTTATAAGCGTGCGTGGTAAATAGATGTCTCCAATGTCAGCACCGTGTTTTAGTTAGTTAGTTACTTAGTTTGAAAGGAGGATGTACATTAAATCCGAAGAAATATACCTAGGCCTCTATGGGGCCTGTTGTGCACTCCTTAACCAGTGCACAGGTGACACTGTGACCACTCTCTTGCTTACAAAAGGGACTCTCGTTTACAAAGTGTGCATACGTGACGAAATAAAGCCAACCAGCTGGTTAGGCCATTGTTGGGCACACAATGACATAACTAAGCAGTGATGCACGACAACAAAGCTAACGAACGGAATACGAAACTGTTTGAGCATTGCCTTTGTTTTTAAAACAAAACAAATTTTTAACCCATTATTTGTAATCAATTATTTAAGAAATTATTTATAAGCGTACCTGCTAAATACCTGTCTTCAATGTCAGCACCGTCCTTAAGTTAGTTAGTTTGAAAGGAGGATGTACACCAAATCCGAAGAAATGCACCTAGGCCTCTATCGGGCTTGTTGTGCGCTCCTTAACCAGTGCCACAGGTGGGAATCGAACCCACCACCTCCGGTCTACCAGAGGCCACCGTGTTCTAATACTGACTTAAATGAAGAAGTGCTGAATTTTGTTTCCGATTGTTGATAGCTATGATGACAGAATAGATATTGTTCAAAACTCGATTCATAACGAAAATATAAACTCGATTCATAACGAAAATATATAAAGGCCTGAGGACAAATCTATCGAAATATATCTACTCACTTTTCTGACCCTGATATTTCGTTATAAATTTTAAAAGAATATAGTCTTTTCTTTTTAAGTAGAGTACTAATTTGAATAGAGTTTCATCATAAGAACCCTTCTCATAGAAAACTTATATGTAGGACTTGTACATGCGAATGACACATATCATATATTTGTTTGCCTAGGCAGGGATTTGTGGTATTTATTACATCTCCATAAAATTTTTTATGAATACAAGTTGGGTCGTTAAATAAGTACTTACATATGTATTATACTATTTGTAAGTCATTACTAGACTAGTTTTAAGTAATGTCAACTGTATGTAGTAGTCATTGATTTATAAGATGTTGAACTACCATGCGTTTGTGATGATGTTTGTAACACTCAAACATATTTATCTTACACCCACTTTAAAGTATTCCTATCGGTTGAACATTACTTTTTGAGTTTATAAAGCTATATATGTCGGTCGGGCCGTCCGTCTGTCTGTTTGTCTGTGTATTCATATTAACCTTGTACATACGCTCTCCTCTTTGGACACATTCGCCTCTTTTCGTTCAAAGACAAACGCTATTGAAAATGATTGAAATTAGTCTATTATTTTACTAAGCTCCCATATAAACGGACTATGCACTAAACAAATAACGCTTTAATCCTCATAGTTTTGTTAAATGTTCTAATATCTCTTCAATAATTATCAAAACGGGGTTGTACAAAGTCCCCTTCAGAAAATATCTTAAACGTACACAATTCACTGATAAACACTAGTATTATGATAAAATTCGTCATAAATAATGTATATCATATAGTCGGCAATGCTCGACTCTAGTACTTCATCTGTTACAGTATGGTTTTTATTGCTTCTGCTATTATATTAATTTGTTTGGTTTTGTCGTAACTTTATCATATCATATTGTTTGCAAATATTTTGTAAATATACCTCAATTCAAATGACCTCAGATCCGTTTTTATCATTAAGATTAAATCAAAAACTGATATAAAATCACTGATAAAACTAAAAATTTGTATATATTTTTTGTTTTTTTTTTCATATTACTTTTGTTCTGCAGTTTATTGCACTTTTGGGAAGTCATCAGAAAACAAAAAATAAAATACCATTAGTATTTAAGTGGATTTTATTGTTATTTCTTTTTAACTCTTACCTGTCTCAACAACTGTCCTTATAAGGTCGCTTCATCCTCCCCTTTTACTCTGACTAAGATTGTTGCTCGGTTGTCTTCTGTTTTAAAGATGCTACAATAATGTTTAAGACTGTGTTATTAAGTGTGTGTTTAAAAGTGTGCAAGTTGGAAAGTATTATATTATCAAGATTCTGTCATTAGATATGAATTAAATGGCTCCTCTTTATGTACACAACATACTACTTATAGTTTACAATGCTGCTGTAAAGTTCAATGCTTGCATTTAATGCAATATTTGGTAAACGTTTTCTATCGTTTTCATTTTCTCATTAGGATGACTCTGATGAATTTTATAATTCCAGGGCCTCATTTAACCCTAGACCCCTTCAAAATTTGACTTGAATGTTCACAATTATATTCAACAATAAATAGCTTAAGTTAGAAAGGTAGATGGGGACCACACGCCACTTTTGTTTTTGAGACGGCCTCAAACTTAAACTGCAATACATATACTAAATTTTTTTTTGGTTCGAATACTTAGATATGTTGGCTAGACATAACATAACAAAATATTTTAACCAAATTTTGTTAAACAACACAAGCTTAAGTTAGAAATGTAGATGGGAACACATGTCACTTTTGTTTTTGAGACGGCCTCAAACTAAAACTGCAAACTTAATTTTTTTTGGTTCTAATAATTAGATATGTTAGCTAGACATAACTTAATAAAAAAGTTAAAACAAAGATGATAAACAAAATTTGATAATGTGCCCCATTGGCAAATGAACCCCTTCAACTCTATATCTGAGGCAAGACACAAATATTAACAGACACAAACAGACTGTCATTCAGTTTGTTAGTTAGTTAATTAGTTAGTTAGTTAGTTAGTTAGTTAGTTAGTTTGTTAGTTAGTTAGATAGTTAGTTAGTTAGTTAGTTAGTTAGTTAGTTAGTTAGTTAGTTAGTTAGTTAGTTAGTTAGTTAGTTAGTTAGTTAGTTAGTTAGTAAGTTAGTAAGTAAGTTAGTTAGTCAGTCAGTCAGTTCTTCAGTCAGTTAGTTAGTCAGTCACTCAGTCAGTCTGTCAGTTAGTTAGTCAGTCAGTTATTTAGTTAGTAAGTTAGTTAGTTAGCAAGTCAGTCAGTCAGTTAGTTAGTTAGTCAGTTATTCAGTCAGTTAGTTAGTTCGTCAGTCAGTCAGTCTGTCAGTCTACCAGTCAGTCAGTCAGTTTGTCAGTCTTCCAGTCAGTCAGTTAGTTAGTTAGTCAGTCAGTCAGTCAGTCAGTCAGACAGTCAGTTATTTAGTTAGTTAGTTAGGTAGTTAATTAGTTAGTTAGTTAGCAAGTCAATCAGTCAGTTAGTTAGTCAGTTATTCAGTCAGTTAGTTAGTCAGTCAGTCAGTTAGTTAATTAGTCAGTCAGTCAGTATGTCAGTCAGTTATTTAGTTAGTTAGTTAGTTAGTTAGTTAGTTAGTTAGTTAGTTAGTTAGTTAGTTAGTTTGTTTGTTAGTTATTTAGTTTTAATGAGGGTTGTATTTTTTAACATAATTATATATATAATCTGTAGCACAATCATTAAAAATTCAATTCACAAAAATTGTCAAAAATTCAAACGAAATCTAAATGATTATGGTGCCTCATCTGCCCACATTAAAGTTGAATTTATTATTTCGAAATTTGATTTCAGCTCAAACTATTTATTTTCTTTTTATTTAACAAAAATGTTAAAAAATTCGAAATAAGTAGAAAAAGTATGTACATGTATTAAACTGTACAAAATACCACAACATTTGATTTGATAATATTTTGCTGCATTGACAACTTGTGAACACAATTTTAGTTCAATATCGAAATAAATAAAAAGCCATAAAAATGTGAACGTTTTCATAGGAAAAAAATCTACTGCAGAATTTATGTGCAACCTTTAAAAAAGTCACGTACTACTTTAGTTTATTTTCTTGTCATTGGTTCCGAAATTTTTTTTCTGATTATGATGATGTTGAACTTCCGACATGATGATGTTGTAATAAAGTCACAACTTGTAGTTATATCCTTTAAACTTACACACATCCATACGTATTTATCTACCCTTAGTTAATGTTTTAAAAATTCATTGTATTGAATATTAAAACCGATTTTGATGATGTTTAAAAATATGTTACAGTGATTTAGGTGTTTAAATTATAATAACACATACAAACATCTAAAATATTTTTTTTATATTCTACACTGTTTTGGTGGGTACAACCACCATAAAGTATACCAATCTGCCTAGAATCTTTTTACAAGTCGATTTGGCTATGTAACCAATCTGAAGCTTGGTGATTCTTTTTGTACCCTTCACCTTCGTGAGAATGGTATATATAAGTTGGTCATTCCGTTTGTAATTTCTATAATATAATTTTCCGATCCTATATATATTCTGGATCCTTATAGATAGCGGAGTCTATTAAGCCATGTCCGTCTATTGTTATTGGCTAGAAACATGAAATTGAGTATGTGGATCCTGGCTTAAGTAAGAAGCAATAAAAGGGAACTTTTTGTTATTCAAAAGGTACTTTTTGAATTTTCTATAATATTGAACCTAGAAATATGAAATTAAGTATGTAGAGTCGGAATTAGGTGAGAATCCATAAAAGGGAACTTTTTGGTACTTTTTCGTTTTTTTAGGAACTTCTTGTGATTTCTATAATAATGAACTTAGAAACATGAAATTAAGAATATAGATCGCGGATTAGACGAGAACAATTAATAAAATTAAAGGTGAGAACCGGGGAAAGTAAACTTTTTTTGTACTTTTTTGTTTCTTTAAATGTACTTTTTTAATTTTCTATAATATTCAATCTAGAAACATAAAATTATGTGTGTTGATACCGAAGTAAGTTATGTAAAAGAGGAGTTTTTGATACCGTTATTTAACACGGTGCGCGAACAGTCAAAGAGACTCTGCGTTTGCCAGACCATTCTAATCATCAAATGTAGCATTGTGTAATATTAGATCCAGCCTGCAGATGTGAGAAATCTTAAGCTGTTATAAAGCTTAGACCCAGATATCACACCAATGTTGGATACAAAATATGTAGTTGTCAAGAAAACTGTTTCTCTTAACGGCTAGAGCGGGGCATTCACAGAAAAATTTGAAGACAGTTTCTTCCTTTCTCCTGTTTTTGCAACTGTGGCAGTACTAATTGAAGGAGAGGCCTAGTGGAATTACATGTCTATCGAGCATCTAGTTATCCTGTTATTACCGCTAACAATCTCGTTATAATCGCCACATACTTCTCACTAAAAGAATTTCTTTTATAAGTAAATATAAGAGTTACTTACTCCAGCTTCTTTACAGAAGTCACCTCAATCTTCACATCAGTGGTGGTATGGATGTGTGGGTAACCTGAAGAACAAATGGCAGGTTACCCATACAACACTCGCTCCTAGAAGGAAATCTGACTGTTCTATATATCAAAGTCTGTGCGTGGGTTAATGTAATTGGATGTTTGGTTGAAAATTGAAGGTAATATAAAAAGTTCCATGTGATGATGTGTTCCATCGGTTTAAAGGGCGAAAGAGGCCTCGGTCTCTTCATTTCATTAAACTAAGATTTATCTATGATTTCTTTAACAGAATGAATGTTTTCATTCTCAGATAGATTATGCAAAGCTCATGTTTGTGTACATTTTATTATAAGGAAATGCTTTTGTCTAAGTCGTATCGATGATTTCTTTCACAGAATGAATATTTTCATTCCATAAATCATAAGTCAATGCTGATGTTTTTATTTGCTTTTTATTAATGAAACATGTATATAGACTAGACCGTAGACTAGACTATATACTAGACTATAGACTAGACTATAGACTAGACTGTAGAATAGACTATAGACTAGACTATAGACTAGACTATAGACTAGACTATAGACTAGAGTACTGACTAGACTATAGACTAGACTATAGACTAGACTATAGACTAGACTATAGACTAGACTATAGACTAGACTATAGACTAGACTATAGACTAGACTATAGACTAGACTATAGACTAGACTATAGACTAGACTATAGACTAGACTATAGACTAGACTATAGACTAGACTATAGACTAGACTATAGACTAGACTATAGACTAGACTGTAGACTAGACTATAGACTAGACTATAGACTAGACTATTGACCAGATTATGGACTAGACTATAGACTAGACTATAGACATGTTTTTAAAGTATTACTCTTTTAAAATTTTTAAATGCTGAAACCTTGATCTTTTAATATGAATATTACATCTCAGTTTTATCTACGATTTCTTTGATAGAATGAACATTTTCATTCTCAGAATAATTACTCAATGCTGATGTTTTTGTTGATGCTTTTTCGTTTAAAAAACATGTCATTAACGTATTAGTTCGATAAGTTTTTATTCTGAAAACTCTTTCTTTGGATATTGATGCTCTTGTCTAAGTCTTATTGACGATTTCTTTCATAAAATGAATATTTTCATTTCCTGAATTATTAGTCAATGCCGATGTTTTTGTTGGCTTTTTATTAAAAACACCTATCTTTAAAATATCTGTTTGAGAGTTGGAGAGAATTCTGAAACCTTTCTTTTAATACGAATGGTTTTGCCTAAGTCTTAACGAAGATTTCTTAAATTGAATGAATGTTTTCATTTCTAGAAAGTTTATTCAATGCTGATGTTTTGATGGCCTTTATTAAAGGATTTTTTTCAACATATCAATTAGGAATTTTTTAATAATCTTGAATACGATTTCAAGTTTGCACTTTTCATTAAATCAAGACTTTTTAATGTTTTCATTCTTACAATGATTATTCAATACTGATGTTCGTTTGCTGACTTTATCGAAGGAAATTATCTTTCAGCAAGTGATTTCATTTAGCTTACTTTTTAGAAGATATTACCATTAAGACCATTGTGGCTGGAGGGCACAGCAATGAAATTTTAAATATTTTGACGTAATTTTAAAATCTCAGGGAAACGTATTGCTGAAAGTTGATTACAGGAATAGTTACATACGATTTTAGAATAATAGTCGTAAGATCTATTGCCAATATGATTTATATGTGAAAGTCCAGCTTATGACTTTTTGTGAGTCTAAAGAAGTCTGTTAAAGTATAACTCTTTAGAATGTTTAAACTACACAGATAATTTAAAAAAATACAATGACACCTTAAACTACTTATGTATGTCAAAGTTCACTACTTATACAACAACAAAACCTAAAGATAGCATCAAAGTTAATTACAAATGGAATTATTTAACAAAATTACTTTTACATCAAAATTCAATACAAATATTTTTATTGAGTAATTCCATCTGCTTTTAATTACACTTAAGAAAACAATATTCAACACATTTCAAACTTTATTTGAAATCATTGGAAATTGTTTAAAATTTAACGGATTAAATTTAACGGTGTTGCTCAAACGCTACGCTGACACAGTTTGTCGTTTTCCGATTTTTATCCCTTGTCATGATTGTTGATATTGTCATTGAAATACCACTTTTGTATACAAACATACACATAAGAGTGGTAATTATAAAAAAACGACAACAAAAAGGGAATGCTGAAAAATAATTAAAGTATAAGTGGAAGTATATAGTATGTAAGTACCCACAAGTTTTATTAGGTGACAGGGTATCCTTGTCTTAAATACATATTTTTTTAAACAACATCTTGTTCGACAAGTCAGTGACATTCACTAATTTCGGAAAGTTAGTCTTAGAAAGATTGATTTGGTTACTCAGGTGGAGCCTACAAAGACTTAATTGTATCATTCCTAAAATAGTCCGAAATTAATAGCAACTAAAATCCCATGATCATTACAACTGCATCGAAATGCTGGGCAATAACCATATTTCTGTACGATTGTGTTGTACAGATTTAAAAAGTTTTTCTATACTTACAAATACACCAACATAGCGACAAACACAAAATACATTTATACACTTAAATTTAGCCATGAAAAAGTATTTCACACTTGAACTGTCATTATACCTTTTTTTCTTCAAGGCCAAAATGAAATGAATATAGAAATGGTTAAAAAAAATCTTAAAATACACATTAAAAAGGTTTCTTTATTTCCTTTAAGCTCATTAAAACGTAACTAAAGGAATGAAAATGAAATATTTTAACGCACACAGATACATATCTACGTATAGATATACAGTTACAAACAGGAGCACGACAACAGAGAATAATGGTACCAAATATCGAAAATACGACAAAAAATGTAGAGGGAAAACATTTCGAGTTTCGTATGAAGGAGATGCCTTCATGTGCGATAGAAAATTTTTGGTAAGAATTATTTTTGATATAAAAATATAAAAATGGCAATAATGATATAAGATGAAAAAAGGAGGATAATGCGGACAATTAAGGCCGTTCATAGACTAAACTACCTGACTATAGACTACACTACAGATTAGACCATAGACTAGACTATAGATTAGACGATAGACTAGACTACAGACTAGACTTGACTAGACAAGACTATAGACTAGACTATAGACTACACTATAGACTAGACTAGACTATAGACTAGACTATAGACTAGACTATAGACTAGACTATAGACTAGTCTATAGGCTAGACTATAGACTAGACTATAGATTAGACTATAGATTAGACTATAGACTAGTCTATAGACTAGACTATAGACTAGACTATAGACTAGACTATAGACTAGACTATAGACTAGACTATAGACTAGACTATAGACTAGACTATAGACTAGACTATAGACTAGACTATAGACTAGACTATAGACTAGACCATATATATCTATAGACTAGACTATATAGACTAAAGACTAGACTATAGACTAGACTATAGACTAGACTATAGACTAGACTATAGACTAGACTATAGACTAGACTATAGACTAGACTATAGACTAGACTATAGACTAGACTATAGACTAGACTATAGACTAGACTATAGACTAGACTATAGACTAGACTATAGACTAGACTATAGACTAGACTATAGACTAGACTATAGACTAGACTATAGACTAGACTATAGACTAGACTATAGACTAGACTATAGACTAGACTATAGACTAGACTATAGACTAGACTATAGACTAGACTATAGACTAGACTATAGACTAGACTATAGACTAGACTATAGACTAGACTATAGACTAGACTATAGACTAGACTATAGACTAGACTATAGACTAGACTATAGACTAGACTATAGACTAGACTATAGACTAGACTATAGACTAGACTATAGACTAGACTATAGACTAGACTATAGACTAGACTATAGACTAGACTATAGACTAGACTATAGACTAGACTATAGACTAGACTATAGACTAGACTATAGACTAGACTATAGACTAGACTATAGACTAGACTATAGACTAGACTATAGACTAGACTATAGACTAGACTATAGACTAGACTATAGACTAGACTATAGACTAGACTATAGACTAGACTATAGACTAGACTATAGACTAGACTATAGACTAGACTATAGACTAGACTATAGACTAGACTATAGACTAGACTATAGACTAGACTATAGACTAGACTATAGACTAGACTATAGACTAGACTATAGACTAGACTATAGACTAGACTATAGACTAGACTATAGACTAGACTATAGACTAGACTATAGACTAGACTATAGACTAGACTATAGACTAGACTATAGACTAGACTATAGACTAGACTATAGACTAGACTATAGACTAGACTATAGACTAGACTATAGACTAGACTATAGACTAGACTATAGACTAGACTATAGACTAGACCATAGACTATACTATAGACTAGACCATAGGCTAAACTATAGACTATACTATAGACTTGACTATAGATTAGACCATTGACTAGACTATAGACTAGACTATAGAATTTGAATATTTTTTTAAGTTTTAACCATATTAATTCTTTAAGGAAGCAAATTGGTTCTCAACTACATTTTTGTGTTAAATATAACTTAATTATATAATTGAACTAAACCTCGTATAAAATTTAAGTATTTGTTTGGAAAATATAAAAATATTAAATGAAACGATTTTTTAAATTTCTTTCCTTAGAAGTGTATTTATTTAATATGTGATTTTTTTATTCGGCATGAAAATTCATTTCTTGTTGTTGTATTTCATTTACTCGATTGTTAACAACAACTTTAAATGGACTATATTACAAGGTGCTTTTTATGTATATATATGTATATATCTTTTCTTACTTTCCTGCTACTAAATGCATACTTATATGTATGTGTATATCGTATTATATTTTGGTTGTGTTTAGTACTACAGATGCTGCTATGACCATTTGAAAATTGTTTTCTTAATTATGTGACAAAGTAAAGAAGCAGAAAATTTTAAGAATATTAACACAGATAGTAGAAATTTCTACTATTTACTGGGTAGTCAAGTACTGTTAAAAGCTGACCCTATTGAATTGAAATTCTTATCATACTCGATATTGTTTTTATGTAAGTCCTATTAGTTTACAAACTTGTCCATGAACTAGTTTACAGACTTTTTTATGGACTAGTTTATAGACTTGGACTAAAGGTAAAGAAACCAAAAATGCCAAAATCGTCTCTAAAATATTAAATTTATTTATTCATGTTGCAAATCTTTGCGAAAACTTAAAAGACTTAATTCCATATACATTTTGACACAGAGTCACAATGTTTAAACGAAAAGGTCTTTTTAGTAACAATAAAGTAAAAAAAAATACTTGTGTTATTTTCTTTGGCTAATTTTTTTTTATAAAAGCAAAATAAATACACACTCATGCTGTTTTAATAACAAATTGCAAGAAAAAAATTGCTGAAAATTGCGTTGCCAAACAGCACAACAAGTCCTTTTTTGTATTTTTTTACTTTCTCATTTTAGTACTTGTTACAGCCAGTGTTAACCAGGCTACCAAAAATCATGAAATATGAACACAAAAATCTTATATAAAAAACGTAAAGGGGGAATTTTGCCAAGAGCTTTTAGGGTTTTACTTTAATTTTGGGTTCCAAAAAAAATAAAAAATTTGTATGAAAACAGTACAAAATATATACAATTTAGTATATAATAATAACACAGCCAATAAAAGAAATTAGGGTTGAGTTATGAAAAAAATATGTATTGTGGAAGAAAATAATGAAAATAAACAAGATTTATGAAACTGTTGCTGTTCTAGAGCACTGTGTAGTGTAGTTCTTGTATAAAATGCAAACAAATAGTTACTGAACAGTGGTCATAATACTCACCATATTACAGCAGTCCCCATAATCACGTTCATCATTATACATCAATAGAGACGTTCAAGTTATCGCTGCTTTCATTTATACATCAATAGAGACGTTAAAGTTATCGCCGCTTTTATATACAAATTTTCAAAAGTTTCTTCTTCCACAAGCCCCGGTGTAAGTCATTGCAATCCCGGGCTAAAGAGTTAAAAGCTACCAGTACCTTTTGTTTTGATGCCATTCCACTCCTCGACTAGTCCTTGGAATGTTTTGACATGGGGTCTAACCAGAGAACCATATAATCTAATACTAAGGGTAGCTAGTTTTCCTCTGGACTACGTTGTTTCTGGTCAGTTGGTTGAGGTTTCTTCGGGATTCACGTAGTGGCTTTAATTTAAACCTAAATTCGCAGGACAAGTTATTTACGATTAAAAGTCTATAATTTTTCATAAGCTCGAGGATGTTGAGATGACAACAGATAATCCACGATGGAAATGAGTTGATGTTAATTGTATAAAGAACTGGGTGGATATAGAGGTGTACGGGTCTTACAAACCCTTATATATGTAGCGGATAATGTTCTCTATGAGTGTGTAGAATGAATGTGAAGTGTGCCGGGTTTAAAGCCAATTATATCTGTATCGGATAATGTTCTCTATGAGTGTGTAGAATGAATGTGAAGTGTGCCGGGGTTTAAAGCCAATATAATGTATAGTATCTGATCACTTCCATTTCATACTAAAAGACGATTTTAGTAGTGAAAACATTAAAGTCCATTTGTCATGCAAACTAAAAGAGATAAAGCGAAAATGATTTTCACACAAATATAAAGTTTTTGTGCGTAAACATTATCTTTGAAACTAGAAGAGATAAACCCAAAATAACGATAATCTGTGATAACATTTTGTTCCCACCAATCAGTAAAGATAGAGATAAATATAAATGTTCATTTATCTTGGAAACTACAAGAGATAGAGCGAAGATATAAACAAAGTTTACATAGATATACACACTGACAGACGGACACTAGGTGAGTAAAAAGTAAACAACTCACAACTGCCCCTCTCTGATTCTTACAAGCAGGTTACAATTTTGGTACATCGATATACTGGTTCATGTACAAGCACTTTGTTCAATTACTTGAGCTATCTAATCTCTTGCCATAGTAGTTACGTTGGAGAAAGACAGGTGTCATGAGCAAGCTCAATATACTCCGACATAATGTCGCCCAACCACATTATGGCTCTGTTGTTTCGGCAACAGCACCTAGAAGGGACTAAACACGGACCATAATAATTGACAAGACTTTATTTCAGTAGTGACAGAGACCCACTGTGTTAGGTTGACCATACACTCAAACATGTAGAAAAATCGCTAAATAAATCAAAGAGAGGGCAGTAACCTTACACCACGTCCATCTTTCGACTCCATCACTCAATCCGTCAAATCCATCAGTTACTTTATTCTATCTATAGAATGCAAGTAGACATTAGAAAACACAAGAAACTTCAGAAAACCTCATATAACCAATCTTTCCATTATTAGCTCAAATCCAACATTTTATTAATCCACAGTCATACTCTGTAATTCGTAACGTTCCAGCATCTAGGAATATTCAATGTGTATCAGTCTTTTTACCAAGCAACCCTCTTCCCGCGATTTGGATTTTAACCACATTCATTACGTGGATCCCGAAGGAACCTCAACCAACTGGAACATAGTCCTGCGGGCAACTGGCCACCTGTAGTATTAGATGATGTGGTGCTCTGATTCGACATCTTCAGGCAGTTAGTTGTCAACACCTAATTATAGTCCCGAATGACCGGAGGTATTTGTAGTACATATCTACCCCCGAATTGCAATACACCATGATGTGACACACATCAAGGACACATGCCCGGCGTTGCGGGGTGATTTTGTTAGACGGACGGACAGAAGAACTTAGCAAAATAGTCTCAGAAAGTGATTTTTAGCATTTATATTAATTTTTCTGCAGATAAATTATAATGGCCACTGTAGACAAGAATTGAAATTTATTTGATTTTGTTAGGTTAGAAAATCTTAAGGGTTTAAAAATTAAAGTATAAATATGTACATATTTGAGTAGATAGAAAGCTTTAAGGTATATTTTATTTCTATAAATAAAAAACATAATTATTTCTGCTCATATTTTTATGCCTTAAATATTATTATTATTATTCTTTTATTTATATTCGCACCAGAATTTTGTCGTTGGCCACTTAGGTTTTGACTTTACACAAACATACATCAGCATAAATTTGATGAAAGTGTAGATAGATCCTATCTAACAGTAATAAGAATAATAATTTTATTATTATTACTGTTGTTTTTGATGCTGTTGCCAACAAATGTCACAATTTTATCTTTAAACAAGAAGTCGTAGAAATGAAAAGGAAATATTTTTTTTATTAAGTATGCATAAAGAAATAAATTCATCAACCGAATAGCTAGAGGCAGGGATACCTTTTGCATAATATAGGAAATAAAATTAGACATAAAATTATTGAAAAAAGTGCGAAAGTAAGGGGAATATTAGAAAGGGAGAATTTATGTGTAAAACACTTAGAGTTTAAGGACATCAGAAAGGTGGAATACAATGTAAGTAATTAGAGTAGAAAAGGGTTACAAATAAACATATGTATGTATACGCGGAGGAAAAACATGTTATAAATACGATTTTGTGTTTAAAAACATCATTAAATTGTTATACATGATAATATATTTATCCAATGTTATCATAATTTCCTTATGATAGGAAATAGTCTATAGTCTAGTCTATAGTCTAGTCTATAGTCTAGTCTATAGTCTAGTCTATAGTCTAGTCTATAGTCTAGTCTATAGTCTAGTCTATAGTCTAGTCTATAGTCTAGTCTATAGTCTAGTCTATAGTCTAGTCTATAGTCTAGTCTATAGTCTAGTCTATAGTCTAGTCTATAGTCTAGTCTATAGTCTAGTCTATAGTCTAGTCTATAGTCTAGTCTATAGTCTAGTCTATAGTCTAGTCTATAGTCTAGTCTATAGTCTAGTCTATAGTCTAGTCTATAGTCTAGTCTATAGTCTAGTCTATAGTCTAGTCTATAGTCTAGTCTATAGTCTAGTCTATAGTCTAGTCTATAGTCTAGTCTATAGTCTAGTCTACAGTCTAGTCTATAGTCTAGTCTATAGTCTAGTCTATAGTCTAGTCTATAGTCTAGTCTATAGTCTAGTCTATAGTCTAGTCTATAGTCTAGTCTATAGTCTAGTCTATAGTCTAGTCTATAGTCTAGTCTATAGTCTAGTCTATAGTCTAGTCTATAGTCTAGTCTATAGTCTAGTCTATAGTCTAGTCTATAGTCTAGTCTATAGTCTAGTCTATAGTCTAAGTCTATAGTCTAGTCTATAGTCTAGTCTATAGTCTAGTCTATAGTCTAGTCTATAGTCTAGTCTATAGTCTAGTCTATAGTCTAGTCTATAGTCTAGTCTATAGTCTAGTCTAGTCTATAGTCTAGTCTAGTCTAGTCTATAGTCTAGTCTATAGTCTAGTCTAGTCTAGTCTATAGTCTAGTCTAGTCTAGTCTAGTCTAGTCTAGTCTAGTCTATAGTCTAGTCTAGTCTATAGTCTAGTCTAGTCTATAGTCTAGTCTAGTCTATAGTCTATAGTCTAGTCTAGTCTATAGTCTAGTCTAGTCTATAGTCTAGTCTATAGTCTAGTCTATAGTCTAGTCTATGGTCTAGTCTATAGTCTAGTCTATAGTCTAGTCTATAGTCTAGTCTATAGTCTAGTCTATAGTCTAGTCTATAGTCTAGTCTATAGTCTAGTCTATAGTATAGTCTATAGTCTAGTCTATAGTCTAGTCTATAGTCTAGTCTATAGTCTAACCTATAGTCTAGTCTATAGTCTAGTCTAACCTATAGTCCAGTCTATAGTCTAGTCTATAGTCTAGTCTAGCCTATAGTCCAGTCTATAGTCCAGTGTATAGTCCAGTCTATAGTCTAGTCTATAGTCTACTCCATAGTCCAGTCTATAGTCTAGTCTATAGTCTAGTCTATAGTCTAGTCCATATTCCAGTCTATAGTCTAGTCTATATTCTAGTTTATAGTCTAGTCTATAGTCTAGTCTATAGTCTAGCCTATAGTCTAGCCTATAGTCTAGCCTATATTCTAGTCTATAGTCTAGTCCATATTCCAGTCTATAGTCTAGTCTATATTCTAGTTTATAGTCCAGTCTATAGTCTAGTCTTTAGTGTAGTCTATAGTCTAGTCTATAGTCTAGACTATAGTCCAGCTTATAGTCTAGTCTATAGTCAAGTCTTTAGTCTAGTCTATAGTCTAGTCTATAGGGTAGTCTATAGGGTAGACTATAGATTAGACTATAGACTAGAATATAGACTAGACAATATATTAGTCTATAGTCAAGTCTATAGTCTAATCTATAGTCTAGTCTATAGACCTTCTATAGTCTAGTCTAGAGTGTAATCTATATTCCAGTCTATATTCGAGTATATAGTTTAGTCACAATTTTATCTTTAAACAAGAAGTCGTAGAAATGAAAAGGAAATATTTTTTTTATTAAGTATGCATAAAGAAATAAATTCATCAACCGAATAGCTAGAGGCAGGGATACCTTTTGCATAATATAGGAAATAAAATTAGACATAAAATTATTGAAAAAAGTGCGAAAGTAAGGGGAATATTAGAAAGGGAGAATTTATGTGTAAAACACTTAGAGTTTAAGGACATCAGAAAGGTGGAATACAATGTAAGTAATTAGAGTAGAAAAGGGTTACAAATAAACATATGTATGTATACGCGGAGGAAAAACATGTTATAAATACGATTTTGTGTTTAAAAACATCATTAAATTGTTATACATGATAATATATTATCCAATGTTATCATAATTTCCTTATATAGAAAAAGTCTAATAGTCTAGTCTATAGTCTAGTCTATAGTCTAGTCTATAGTCTAGTCTATAGTCTAGTCTATAGTCTAGTCTATAGTCTAGTCTATAGTCTAGTCTATAGTCTAGTCTATAGTCTAGTCTATAGTCTAGTCTATAGTCTAGTCTATAGTCTAGTCTATAGTCTAGTCTATAGTCTAGTCTATAGTCTAGTCTATAGTCTAGTCTATAGTCTAGTCTATAGTCTAGTCTATAGTCTAGTCTATAGTCTAGTCTATAGTCTAGTCTATAGTCTAGTCTATAGTCTAGTCTATAGTCTAGTCTATAGTCTAGTCTATAGTCTAGTCTATAGTCTAGTCTATAGTCTAGTCTATAGTCTAGTCTATAGTCTAGTCTATAGTCTAGTCTATAGTCTAGTCTATAGTCTAGTCTATAGTCTAGTCTATAGTCTAGTCTATAGTCTAGTCTATAGTCTAGTCTATAGTCTAGTCTATAGTCTAGTCTATAGTCTAGTCTATAGTCTAGTCTATAGTCTAGTCTATAGTCTAGTCTATAGTCTAGTCTATAGTCTAGTCTATAGTCTAGTCTATAGTCTAGTCTATAGTCTAGTCTATAGTCTAGTCTATAGTCTAGTCTATAGTCTAGTCTATAGTCTAGTCTATAGTCTAGTCTATAGTCTAGTCTATAGTCTAGTCTATAGTCTAGTCTATAGTCTAGTCTATAGTCTAGTCTATAGTCTAGTCTATAGTCTAGTCTATAGTCTAGTCTATAGTCTAGTCTATAGTCTAGTCTATAGTCTAGTCTATAGTCTAGTCTATAGTCTAGTCTATAGTCTAGTCTATAGTCTAGTCTATAGTCTAGTCTATAGAGTCTATAGTCTAGTCTAGTCTATAGTCTAGTCTATAGTCTAGTCTATAGTCTAGTCTATAGTCTAGTCTATAGTCTAGTCTATAGTCTAGTCTATAGTCTAGTCTATAGTCTAGTCTATAGTCTAGTCTATAGTCTAGTCTATAGTCTAGTCTATAGTCTAGTCTATAGTCTAGTCTATAGTCTAGTCTATAGTCTAGTCTATAGTCTAGTCTATAGTCTAGTCTATAGTCTAGTCTATAGTCTAGTCTATAGTCTAGTCTATAGTCTAGTCTATAGTCTAGTCTATAGTCTAGTCTATAGTCTAGTCTATAGTCTAGTCTATAGTCTAGTCTATAGTCTAGTCTATAGTCTAGTCTATAGTCTAGTCTATAGTCTAGTCTAGTCTATAGTCTAGTCTAGTCTAGTCTATAGTCTAGTCTTCTAGTCTAGTCTATAGTCTAGTCTAGTCTAGTCTATAGTCTAGTCTAGTCTAGTCTATAGTCTAGTCTAGTCTATGTCTAGTCTAGTCTATAGTCTAGTCTAGTCTAGTCTAGTCTATAGTCTAGTCTATAGTCTAGTCTATAGTCTAGTCTATAGTCTAGTCTATAGTCTAGTCTATAGTCTAGTCTATAGTCTAGTCTATAGTCTAGTCTATAGTCTAGTCTATAGTCTAGTCTATAGTCTAGTCTATAGTCTAGTCTATAGTCTAGTCTATAGTCTAGTCTATAGTCTAGTCTATAGTCTAGTCTATAGTCTAGTCTATAGTCTAGTCTATAGTCTAGTCTATAGTCTAGTCTATAGTCTAGTCTATAGTCTAGTCTATAGTCTAGTCTATAGTCTAGTCTATAGTCTAGTCTATAGTCTAGTCTATAGTCTAGTCTATAGTCTAGTCTATAGTCTAGTCTACCTATAGTCCTCTATAGTCTAGTCTATAGTCTAGTCTAGCCTATAGTCCAGTCTATAGTCCAGTGTATAGTCCAGTCTATAGTCTAGTCTATAGTCTAGCTCCATAGTCCAGTCTATAGTCTAGTCTATAGTCTAGTCTATAGTCTAGTCCATATTCCAGTCTATAGTCTAGTCTATATTCTAGTTTATAGTCTAGTCTATAGTCTAGTCTATAGTCTAGCCTATAGTCTAGCCTATAGTCTAGCCTATAGTCTAGTCTATAGTCTAGTCCATATTCCAGTCTATAGTCTAGTCTATATTCTAGTTTATAGTCCAGTCTATAGTCTAGTCTTTAGTGTAGTCTATAGTCTAGTCTATAGTCTAGACTATAGTCCAGCTTATAGTCTAGTCTATAGTCAAGTCTTTAGTCTAGTCTATAGTCTAGTCTATAGGGTAGTCTATAGGGTAGACTATAGATTAGACTATAGACTAGAATATAGACTAGACAATATATTAGTCTATAGTCAAGTCTATAGTCTAATCTATAGTCTAGTCTATAGACCTTCTATAGTCTAGTCTAGAGTGTAATCTATATTCCAGTCTATATTCGAGTATATAGTTTAGTCTATACTAGACAATAGACAAGACTATAGTGTAGTCTATAGTCTAGTCTATTGTGTAGTATAGACTAAACTATAGACTCGAATAAAGACTAGACTATAAACTACACTATATACTAGACTATAGACCAGACTATAGACTAGACTATAGACTTGACTATAGACTAGACTATAGACTAGACTATAGACTAGACTATATACTAGAATATAGACTACACTCCAGACTAGACTATAGAAGAGTCTATAGACTATAGACTAGACTAAAGACTAGACTGTAGACTAGACTATAGACTTGACTATAAACTAGACTATAGACTTGAATATAGACTAGACTATAGACTTGACTATAGACTATACTATAGACTAGACTATAGTCTAGTCTGTTGTCTGGTCTATTGTCTAGTATAGACTAAACTATATACTAGACTATACTCTGGAATATAGATTACACTCTAGACTAGACTATAGAAGATCTATAGACTAGACTATAGACATGACTATAGACTAGTATATTGTCTAGTCTATATTCTAGTCTATAGTCTAATCTATAGTCTGGTCTATAGTCTAGTCTATAGTTCAGTCTATGGTCTAGTCTATAGTCTAGTCCGTTGTCTAATCTATCGTCTAGTCTATACTATATTTCTTTGTATATAGTCTAACCTATATTCTAATTTATAGACCCTTCCATAGTCTAGTCTAGAGTGTAGTCTATATTTTAGTCTATAGTCCAGTCTAAAGTCTAGTCTATAGTCTAGTCTATAGTTTAGTTTATATTCTAGTTTATAGTCTAGGCTATAGTCTAATCTATAGTCTACTCTAAAATATTAAAGGAATTGTTCTTTAAAATGGGATGTCTCTCTAAAAACCATATGTCGCGCTCTTTAACAAAAGTATTGATAAACTGTTTCCTGTTTGAGTGTTCGGTAACATATTTAACTTTCACAAAATTTCCTTATTAATTTAAAGCTTGTTTATTTAATTCACACAACATTATTTTTTTATATTTTGTGAAAATTTGAAAACGAAAGCTTATATATCCTAAGGGTACTTAACATACAAAATGTAAAACTTAATATGCAAAATGTCAAGTTGATAAAATAAAATGAAATAATATGCCAAATATTGTATTGTGTTTCTTTTATTTATTTTGGCTGTTTTTACATTCTGAAGCTGTATTTTTGGTGGGTATATAGAAAATGTTTTGTGTTTGTTGAAAATTCATATTTTTTATTTAAGTCTGTTTGATGTGAAAGCATACTAAGGATATTCACTGACAAGGATTCATCTCAATTTACTTCAAAACCCTAAGTCTTATTCATAAATATTTATCAAAGGTTTAAAAAAAACTATTTTCAGACAAAATCTGTTTTATAAACCTTTGATAAAAGTTTGTTAACAAGACCCTAAATATGTATGAATTTCCCTAGTTCTTTAGTTTTTTAATGTAAATATTTAATTCCAAAAAATTCTTTTCATATACATATGTAAATACCATGTACAGTTAATAAGTATATATGTATACATGAGCATATTTTATGTAATTTAATATTGTAGGCGTTAAAATTTATTTAAGCGTAAATCTCATGTGAATTTTTAATGATTTTATTTACATTTTTGTTTGTACTTCATATACATATGTATGTACGTATATGTGTATGTAGACATGAATTTCTCCCTATTCATATTATTCACAATAAAAGGATCCTTTTGAATAATAAACATCTAAATAAGTTCTTTGTTTCAAAACGTTTCTAAATTTACATAAGTAAGTTCATTACAATTGACACTTACATATTAACTGCATGTATTCAATTATTAATTTAAAACGAGTATATTAGGTTGTATGCATGTATGCCGTAGACATCCTTGAAAGAAGTAGAACGCTACACGTACACGATATGAATACTTCTTAAGGATTTTATAATTTATATTTGTTAAATAGAATTATAGGAGCAAAAATGGATAAGCAATATTTTAATTATAAGATAAGTAGCAATGCCGTTACTTATATTTGCTTCAGCAGTGACTAAAAGTCATATTGAATAAATTGTGGAAATAAATCCACTGTGGACCACACACTTTAGTCTAGTCTATTGTCTAGTCTATAGACCAGTTTATACTATAGTCTATAGTATAGTCTCTAGACTAGTCAATAGTCTAGTCCATAGTCTAGTTTAGTATAGGCTAGACTATAGACAAGACTATAGTCCAGTCTATAGTCTAGTATATAGTCTTGTCTGTAGTGTAGTCTATAGTATAGTCTGTAGTTTAGTCTATTGTCTAGTCCACAGTCTAGTCAATAGTCTAAACTTTATTCTAGTATATTGTCTAGCTATAGTCCGGTCTACAGTCTAGTCTATAATGTTTTTTTAGTTTTTTATTTATTTATTTTAAGAAAACTTATAGCTAATCCCGCAAAGCCATTAGGCTTGTCTGCAGGATGTGGTTAGTTAATAAATGCATGTAGAATACGTACATATCATTGCTTTTCTATAAAATATGATTTCATTTTTACTTTCCGTAATTTAGGATTAGTAATATTTAGTAAATTCATTGGTATTTCATTAAAAATGTTGGGTAATGTCACAAACAAGGAGCTTTTTCCATAATTGTTTTTATGTCGATCCACTTGATATCTTCCTTCTGTGCGTCGCCTCGTGTTGTAGGAGTGTTCGATTGTTTTCAGGAATCGGGAATCGTTATAAAATTCGTTTATCAGTGTGGTTTTATACAGGCTTTTTATGTTTAATACTTTCAGTGTTGTTGCAATGTTGTTTATGGATTGCTTTGTGATATTTCTGGTAGTTTTATTTGGTTGGTTCGATCGAATGGGAGTTGTAGTGTTTGTGATGGTGTGTGTGATTGTGTTGGTGTTTGTGTCACTGTTTATATTGTTATTTATGTTGGTGTTTCTGCCGGTGTTTGTAAAGTTGGTATTTCTGCTGTTATTCCTGTTTGTGTTGGAATTTGTGCTGATGTTGGTGATTGTAGTGTTGATATTTGTGCTGTTGTCCATGTTGGAGTTGGTATATGTGTTGTTTTGCGTATTATAGCTGGTTAAAGCGCTATAAAGGTTGTTTCTGGTACCATATATTAGTGTTGTATCAATATGTTGATTATAGTGTAGTTTGTGCTTCATTAATATTTTTAAAATTTGATTTTGAGTTTGTTGAAGTGATTTACAGTAAATGGAATTTCCCCATGCCGTGATGCCATGTCTAATATAGGACTCAGCTAGGGAAAAATAGGCTTGTTTCAGCACTTCAAAAGTTGAGCAATTACTCAAATGGTAAAGACTGTATGCAACTGATCTTAGTTTTTTTCTAAAGTGTTATGCGTGTGTTAGCCACTTAAAGTTTTCATCGACATATACACGAAGCTATTTGTATGATTTGACTATTTCTATAGTAGTAGTGCATGTGTCAGTGGCATTAGGATTGCCGTTGGAAGTGTTGTGTAGGCACTGGAAGTCATGAAAAGTTATCTTAATGTCTGTGCAAGCTAGATGTGTTGGTTTAATGTGCATAATTTTGGTTTTTTTAGCATTTATAACGAGTCCGTTGTCGTGACACCATTTCGTTACTTTGTTTAGCTGTTTTTGCATTAAATCACACGCGGTTTCAATGTTTTTGTGTGTTACTATAACCGCTGTATCGTCTGCGTAGGCAAAAACTGAACATTCGTTTAGCATGTCGATCATTTCATTGGCATACATTAGGTATAATATAGGTCCAAGTTTTGATCCTTGAGGGACACCGTTATTTGAATGTGTTTCTGTGCTAGTCTATAGTCTAGTCTATAGTGTAGTCTATAGTCTAGTCTATAGTCTAGTCTATAGTCTAGTCTATAGTCTAGTCTATAGTCTAGTCTATAGTCTAGTCTATAGTATAGTCTAGTCTATAGTATAGTCTAGTCTATAGTATAGTCTAGTCTATAGTCTAGTCTATAGTCTAGTCTATAGTATAGTCTAGTCTATAGTCTAGTCTATAGTCTAGTCTATAGTCTAGTCTATAGTCTAGTCTATAGTCTAGTCTATAGTCTAGTCTATAGTCTAGTCTATAGTCTAGTCTATAGTCTAGTCTATAGTCTAGTCTATAGTCTAGTCTATAGTCTAGTCTATAGTCTAGTCTATAGTCTAGTATATAGTCTAGTCTATAGTCTAGTCTATAGTCTAGTCTATAGTCTAGTCTATAGTCTAGTCTATAGTCTAGTCTATAGTCTAGTCTATAGTCTAGTCTATAGTCTAGTCTATAGTCTAGTCTATAGTCTAGTCTATAGTCTAGTCTATAGTCTAGTCTATAGTCTAGTCTTATAGTCTAGTCTATAGTCTAGTCTATAGTCTAGTCTATAGTCTAGTCTATAGTCTAGTCTATAGTCTAGTCTATAGTCTAGTCTATAGTCTAGTCTATAGACTAGACAATTTTTATTTTTCCATCATTTCCGATACAAACAATATACAATCATCATGTCCATAATCAAATTGCAGCGGACACTAGCTCGACATCATATGACTACGACTATAAATGTTTATAAGCCGTTAAAGCCAACAAGCAAATAAACAACTTTAATTTCTATAATACAGACTAGACCTCTGAATGGACAAATGAAAGCTCGTTGTCGCTGTATCACGCCAAAACGTGACCTATGCATATTACGCACAATTACTTTTGTTGAACATGAATGAGAGATCAAATATGAAGGCGATGCTTAAAGTATTGTGGAAAGGAAAGATTTTTAAAACGGTTTCTAATTGTAAGTGTTGAATTGTTAATTGTATGAGCAGTCGCGGCAAATCCAATGTACTTGAGAAATGGAAAGTTCTGATTTTTGACAACTTATAAAGAAATTCAATGAAGACTAGACTAAAGAAATTCAATACAAATTCTCAGCATCATATTAGTATATTTGCATACTAATATTACAGTACGATCGGAGATATTTTTATTGGTTTTTCAACACTATTATCTACATTTTTATCCATCACTTTTTAATATGCAGACTAATACATATACACATTCCCACACTATCATCAATGTAATTTGTTTGCCGTCGTTGGTATTGTTTTTGTTTTATTGTAACATTTCTTTTTTACAATATTTTCCTGTGCTTGTTTGAATGAAGTAGTTAGGTTGATTCATATTGTTATTGGAAAAGATTTTTTCCTTTTGTCTCGTTCAACAATAGGTGCAAACATTGACTGTACCCGCCTAAAAACAAATCATATATCATGGAAAAATGCATTCATATTTAAAACCGATAAAACCAACAACCAGTTAACCAACGACATACCGACCAACCAACCATTGAAATAACTAACGCAATGGAAGCAACTGGGAAAAATTTGATTTTGTATGTGTCTAAATACTTATATGCCGAAACGTGTGCTTTCGCAGGAATCAGAGAACACTAAAACAACAAAATCGGGCATAACCTAACAATAATAATTGTTTAGGCAACTTTGTATGGAAAAAGTAGTAGGATAGTATAGTTTTGCATGGCCGAATATATGATATCATACACCATGAGTATATTTTTTTCAAAATTTTTATTTTCATAAAGAAACGTTTATCTTAAATTTTACCAGAAAATTTCAAAATCCGTATGTAACTCCTACATAAGACGATTCCAATGCCATGTCCTCGTTCCACGGTCGAATGCCATTGTTATTGTTATACCCTCCACCACCATCAGTGGTGATAGAGGGTATATAACTTTGTCATTCCGTGTGTAACACCAAGAAATATTCATCTGAGACCCAACAAAGTATATATATTCTTGGTCCTTATGAAATTCTGAGTCGATTTAGCTATGTCCGTTTGTCTGCCTAAAACACGCTCACGTTAAAACTAAGCCAAGGACATCAACCAAATTCACCGAAAATATTTACTGTTATCCAAAGCAGTTTGGTATTAAAAATGGGCAAAATCGGTTCACATCGGGAAAAGTTATGAATCAAAATTTGAAACAACCTCGAAAAAATAAGCATTTTTTACACATTCTGATGTAATTTTCTCGAAAACTATGCAAGATAATTCCATAAAAATTGGCATACATTCGTTTCTGTGGAAAATCGCCAGAATCGGTCTACAATTTCATATACCTCCCATACAAAAGTACATATTGCCGGAAATTTGGTTTTCTGTTAATAACTTCCGTCGTTATGTCGATATCTTCACAAAATTTTAGAAATTAAATTTCTATGATAATAGAATTTATTCAGAGGAAAAATTTTTTGGATGGGTCCATAAATGGTCATAGCTCCCATACAAGTTCCCTTCCCGAAAATCACTTAAACGCGCATAACTCATTACTAAATTAAGATATCGATAAAAAATTTGGTACAAGTATTGCCCTTATATACAGAAATATTACAATGAAAGCATTTTTGGATCGGTCCATAATTGATCATAGCTCCCATACAAGGTCCCCTCCCGAAAATCACCTAAACTCGCATAACTCATTACTAAATCAAGATATTGATATAAAATTTGGTACAAGTATTGCTTTTATATACCGAAATATAACCATGGAAGTTTCTTTGGATCGGTTCATATTTGGTCATAGCTCCCATACAAGGACCCTTCCCGAAAATCACTTAAACTCGCATAACTCATTACTAAATCAAGATATTGATATAAAATTTGGTACATGTATTACATTACAATGAAAGCTTTTTTGGATATATTACAATGAAAGCTTTTTTGGATATATTACAATGAAAGCTTTTTTGGATCGATCCATAATTGGTCATAGCTCCCATACCAGGTCCCCTACCGAAAATCTTTTAAACGCGCATAACTCATTACTAAGTTAAGATATCGATATAAAATTTGGTACAAGTATTGCTTATATACAGAGAAATAACATTGTGAAATGTTTTTCCGGACGGTCCACAATTGATCATAGCTCCCATATAAGGTCCCTTTTAGCAAAACACACATACAAGGTTCCCTTCCGAAAATCAGAAAAAACGCACATAACTCATAACCAAATATTTATATCCATACATTTAGCAAAAATATTGCTCTTATATACATAAATTCACTATAAAATTGTTTTACGCCAGTCCATATTAGGTCATAGCTGTCATACTAGGTCCATAAAATCACTTAGATTCACAATATTTATTACCAAGTAGAATTCTGAAATATTGTCTTTATGTACATAATTGGTCATAGCTCCCATACAAAGTTCTTTTACGAAAATCTCTTAAACGCACATTACTTATTACCAAATTAAGCTATTGATACATAATTTGGCAAAAATATTAGTTTTGTATACTTCTATTTCTCTTATACTAGGTCCAGCCCCTAAAAGCGCTTTAACCGTATTTATAGAGCATTATCAATTTGTGTTGAACAAAATTTTGTGTAGAACAAAATTATATATGTATTTGTATTTTGAAAATCTATAATTCTTTCACACACATACAAACATGCAAATTACTAAATTTATAATGTTCAATAAATCTTGGAATTGTAATAGATTTAACTTTTGGGATTTTTTCTATTAAAGACATGAGAAAATTTATTTCTACGAAAATTTGATCAATTAGAAAAGTTAACATAGAAGTAGCTGGTGGAGGGTATTTAAGATTCGGCACAGCCGAATATAGCACTCTAACTTGTTTTTATTTTTGGTTTGTTTGGCCCTATCGTCAGGCTTTTATAGTCTTAACCATAACGCTTTGCTTCACGGCTAAATACAATTAGGTGGCGTCAATAAATGCAAAAGATCGTAAAACTCACCAAACACCCTTCTCCTCTTTATTTCCTAGAAAAAAGTATTAGAGAAAAGCAAAGAGAACTGGTGATTGTTTATATGGATTTTTGCATGAGGAAATATGGAAGTAACAAATACTTTGTATTAAGCCATATGATTGTGTAGAAACACATTGAGAGTGGCAAGATTTAAAAGGATGTTAGCACAGAATTATAAAGATTTCTAGAGTATTCTATTAAAACTTTAAAATTTTATTAACTTAAGAAAGACTCTACGCAAAATAATCTCTGTTTCCATAAACGAGATTCGTATTTCGTTGGGGTTTTTGTGCAACATACATATTTGTTGTTCAATAATTGTATGAGGCTCATAAAATTTTAACAGCAAATGTAATTGTTTCATTTGGTTTGTATTTTGTAGGTGGTGTCTGATTTTTAGATAATTTTGGGCTTGGGGTCTTTTCGAAAACACATACAAAATTTCAACTGATTTTCAAAGGAAGTTTATACAATTACTTTGCTGTGAAACACATTTTGAGGATAAATTTTAAATAAACTATCGCAGACTACACATGACAAAAGATGTTTAGGAGTTAAAGGCGACTTAATTTTATGATTTAAAGGAACTAATTAAAATTGCTTTAAATTATCAACTTTTGCATATTGTTTTGTAATTAAATTTTTTGTATGGCTATATAAGCTCTTCTCTATGAAACACATGGCAACGAATATTTGCTAAATATTAAATATTTTTCTGAAATGTTACATGTATTTAATGTTTGACAACTGATACGAGCATATATAAATTGTAGAGCTTTCAAAAATATTTCATTCAATGACAATTAACTTATTGAATATTTTGATATAAACATGAATGAATGCGTGAATAGATAAATGAGTGACTGTAGTGAAGAATGAATGCAAAAATATTGATGACACAATGGCGCCATATTAACAATTGACATTTAAATGTCATAAATTTTCAACATACTTAACTCAGATATCAACTGCTTGATGTATACATAAATATTAGGATGATAGATATTTTAGTTAAATTAAATTTTTCATCATACTTTGATAAAGGACCTTTACTTTTCTATAACATCCCAGCAAAATCTTTTCTTACCCGGTAAGTAGGCACTTTTTGGGTGGGTTACTTTTTGGGTGAATAAATACTTATTTTTGTTCGACATTGACCAAAAAATAACTGATTACAAATCTGCTACCCGACTTTTCTGGATTACAAAAATGGTACTTTTTCATTCGATTTCTGTGCTTGATCTCTATAACATGTCAGTACCTTTGGCTAGTATTCGACGCTGAATCATTCTTTGACTAAAATATGCAATCTAGTCAATGGCAAGACTTCATTTAATGCTTTGCAATTCGAGGGGACAGTTCCCATCTCTCAAAGTGGCCAGATATTTTAACATGCTCTTGACCTAGGAGAAAATCAAACGACACTTCATAATTACAATGAGATAGTCCAAAAGTTGTGTACTCTCTTACAAAAGGGACAGTCTACACCAGAGATGTTTTATTTGTGTTGGTAAAACGGCAGAGAACAGAATTTAATTCAAAATAAAAGTATACTAATAAAATGACCCCTCAAACAAATATGAGCTGTATTACCAACATATTACTGCTTTATCTCCTTATTCTTGTTATACCCTTCACCTTCGTGAGAACAGAACAGCATCAAAACATACAAAAAAATACACAGCTGAATAAAACCAAATACATCTCCACACGCACATATACATCTTTATCCAATTCACAGTGTTGTTGTTGCTTTTTTAACAAAGCATGAACAAAAATGTGGCTTTTTGATGAAATTTTCAGATGTTATTTATATTTATTTATAGCCCGATTTTGTTGATTTTAAATAGCGATCTTCTCGAAAGCATGTCTAAATGAATTATTGAAGATTCGGATCTCGCCAATATCTGGGGACCTCTAAAAACTGATTTCAACAGATAGACAGACAGACAGACAGACGGACATAGCTTAATCGACTCCGCTATCTATAAGGATCCAGAATATATATACTTTATAGGGTCGGAAAATTATATTATGGAAATTACAAACGGAATCACAAACTTATATATACCCTTTTCACGAAGGTGAAGAGTATAAAAAGATTCAACTGTTGTCTCATGTTCTCCTACATTAATTCGGCTTTCTCAAAATTTTGTTGTTATATTCCTGGTGTATTTTAAAAACGTCGCGCACAGACCTTGCTTCGAGAAGTACTGATCAGCAACTGATTTGATTTTGTTTTTCAAGTTAAGAGTAAACCAACTGATATTGCTCATTATAAAAAGAAAAATAATTAAAGCTGTAGTGTATGCGTATCAACTTAGCGCCAGCAGAATTTTATTACCCTATGGCAATATTGAGCTACTCTATTATACACTCTCGTGTACAAAGTATACATTAGTGACAAAAGATAGATAAGAGCCAAAGGCTTAGCTAGTTTAGATGATTAGAAATTACTGTCAGTTTTCTAAAACATTGACTTTTAATCGAATCATAGGTAATACACAGACAAAAAATAAAAATTTATCGATACCAAATGAATAGACATTACCATTATAGCCATCATTTGAGAATCTCTGTTCACGAAAACATCATTTTATAGTCTCTGTAGGCTAGAGCAACAGATAGTACATCTAACTCTCGAATTGCAAGAACATCAGGGAGATGTGTGATGTAACATATTAATACCGTGGAGATATAATTATGAAATTAATAAGAATCGGTTCTAACTCTTCCCTACAAATCCTATTTAAAAAATCCCATGTTTTTATAACACTTTACTACATACTCCTTAACTCTTTCATGCATACTAGACACCGGTGTCCCAATTACTTTTAGTTCAAAGTTACAGTAAATGGTTATATTAAAAGAAAAATAGGTCATTTTTTTAGAACCTGAAGTAACCACATGCTAAAATGAATAATATCGCGTGATATCCTTCAAAACCACTTTTTTCATTTTTCATCACAAATTATCGATAAACGTCAAAATAAAGTGTTGTGGTGAAGTCATATCCATTAAAAGTCCAGCGGTTTAGTTTTGTGTGAAAAGGGTTAAAGTATACCAGTCGGTTCTAGTCTAGATCTAATGACGAAAGATTAGTTAAAAACGGTCCATTATTCGACCTAGATCATATTTATAGTCACTATATTTGCATTTCTTCAAAAAGTAGAACAGTCATGTTTTATAAAAACCTTGAATTTCGTATTAATTGGACCTCATTTAACCTTAAAAACCAAAGTAAAATTTAATACAAATTCTTTATTATTGAAATTAAATCACATTCCCAGACCTTTTCCCATTCCACATAGAAATACAAAAACATTATATTGTTGTTATTCTTGTTTCTATGTAAGTATATTTAAATTATTATTTTTATTGATGAGATATTTTGAAAATCAAATGAAGGTAGAAGAATAGTTTAATATATATCTAGGGCTTTTCGAAAAGTGACAATTACATTTAGACAATTAGACGATGGCGTTTCATTATTTTATTAATCAATAAAAATGTAATAATATATATCAAGTATATTAAAATCCATAATATGCATATTATTAAATTATCTTGATTTGTAAACATTTAATGTTTACAATTAGAGTAAAAGCATAATTTATTATTATTTTAGTATATATATATTAATATACATAATACAACTTAAAAGGGGAAAGATAAATAAACCGACTTCCTTACTATATTAGTATTAAAGGCAAATATTAATGCAAAATTATAATTAAGTATTATTGCTATTAAACTAAAACTATACATAATGATAATTGAAGTTTTGGTGAATACCAGCAAATATGGAGAAGGGAATTCGGTAATTAAATTTAGTCATCTGTATGTAAGTATTCAATATGATAAATTGATATTTGTTTATGTATGTACGTTTCTGAAAGTATGTTAAATGCTTAGTTAGTTAGTTAGTTAGTTAGTTAGTTATTTAGTTAGTTAATTAGTTAGTTAATTAGTTAGCTAGTATGTTAGTTAGTTAATTAGCTAGTAAGTAAGTTAGTTAGGTTGAAAGTAAGTTAGTTAGTTAGTTAATTAGTTAGTACGTTAGTTAGTTAGTTAGTAAGTTAGTTAGTTAGTTAGTTAGTTAGTTAGTTAGTTAGTTAGTTAGTTAGTTAGGTAGGTAGGTAGGTAGGTAGGTAGTTAGTTAGTTAGTTAGTTAGTTAGTTAGTT
>NC_060954.1:15441831-15443816 GCF_022045245.1 Lucilia cuprina
AGTTAGTTAGTTAGTTAGTTAGTTAGTTAGTTAGTTAGTTAGTTAGTTAGGTAGTTAGGTAGTTAGTAAGTTATTTAGTTAGTTAGTTAGTTAGTTAGTTAGTTAGTTAGTTAGTTAGTTAGTTAGGTAGTTAGTTTGAAAGGAGGATGTATATACATCAAATCTGAAGAAATACACCACCACAGGCCATTAACCATTTTTATAAATAGTTAACCATTTCAAACGTGAATTATTCGTGTTTACTAACACGTGGCCCACATTTTGGAGTCGACGAAGCTCACACGCACGCTATATTTACGGGGGGTTCTAGGCCAACGGTATTTGAAAAGGACGATTGGTCTTCTGGAGAAATGAGAGTGAAAGTTGCCTGTGTCAAAAGCTTTATCTAGATGATGATGGTATCAACCAGAAAACATATTTAAATAAAAAAGGATCGACTTTTTTACAATTGAGAGGGAGATCAAATTACTTGCGAAGTCTCGTTCTTAAGACAGCATCTTTGTTTAGGGTTGTTTTACTTTAATGCGTGACTATTTGTATCGAACGAATTGACTAATGATCACTTATCACTTAGTATTCTTGTAATCATACTTATGGGACTGTGTGATTAAACGCCTGCCGGGTCTTATGGTATACGAAAGTTGTTATAGGTTAGATTAGGTTTAGGGGGAGGACCACACAATTGTGTGTGTTTACATGACCAAATTGCTGATCCATAGTATGTCCTTAGAATTGTATTGTGCCATAGCCTCCACAGTCGTAATTTGCTCCAATTACTGCCTTTTGTATAGTTTTGTTAGTTTTTTTTTTTTTTTTTTTTTTTGTTAGGCTCATTCCTCTAAGTTCCTCAAGAATCTGAAAGAAATAAGACTCAAAGCATTTAAATCGATAGTTAATAATGCAACGCATTAGAGTAATGTATCTTCCTCCTCTTCGTTGCACCAACGGCAAGAGTCATCATTGCATACTTTTATTTTTTTCATGAAAATATTTAAGTTCATTGTGTCCCGTGATTATATCTAAATACATTCTAAGTTCATATTTATCCAGATCCAAAAGTTTTTTCAGTGTATTTCCATCTTCTGGTTTCCAAAGAGCCTTCGTCTGTTTGCACTTTGAAGAATTTTCCCACAGTGTATCCGATTTGATTTTAAATTTTTCTCTTATTCTTTTAAATACAAAGTCAAGGCCAGAAAAACTTCCCGACATTCTGCGCTCCGGTCCATGTCTTCTCCGGCTCTTGCTAGTTCATCCGCTATTTCATTTCCATGTATGTTACTTGTGACCCGGTACCCAGCACAGATTTAATGTGTGTTGTTTGTTGAGAACCTCTGCGACAACGGCTGACTACTTTAGATCTAAAATTTCTATTAGATAGCTTGTCTATCTAAGTAAATCGTAATATCGCATGTAAATACATATTGCTTTCATAGATTTTGGCCTTGCTGCTTCAGTCACTGCGAATATTTCAGCTTGAAATATACTGCCTGTATACTCTGGCCTAAAGCTGCCAAGTTTTTCACAGAAAACACTACCGCCCGTCCCATTTTTCATTTTTGAGCGATCCGTATATATCTCAATACCTTCTTGATTTATAACTATCCAGTTTTCTCTAGACGGGATGATTGTAGTAACATTCTTATTCCAATGTATCTGAGATGTCTGATAATTTGTACTTATGTATATTAGAGTGTCCAGTTTCATTAACTTTTGGCTGGCCATTTTCGTTAAGCCCAATTTGTTAACAAAGCGCATTCTTTAATGTGTAGATGTAGAGTATCTATTCTTAAGATTCTACACATTGCCTCAGTGGCTGTGTTTCTATGTGCTCCTGATATACTCAGTGCCACACCTCTATTTACTGTCTCAATAAATGTTGCGTGGCTACGTGTGTTCATTATTGGCAGCCAGACTCCCCCCGGGGGCATGTTACCTTGGTGAAAGCTACACCTTGGTGTTATTGCAATATCCCGGGGAAAAGAGGT
>NC_060954.1:15443916-15495077 GCF_022045245.1 Lucilia cuprina
GGGCTACTATGGCAAGAGATTAGATAGCTCGAGTTCTTCAACAAAGTACTTGTACATGGACCGGCACAGCCATGTACAAAAATTGCTACCTGAGTTCTTCATTGAAGATTAAGGGGCGCGGGTAGACCGTCTCTAGTCTATCCTGTGGGTGAAAAAGACCACCGTGGAATTAGGCCGTCAAGGCAGGTGTTCACGTTAAACTCTCGACTTCATTAATTGGCAGCCAGACTATAGAACCATGCGCCAGAATTGATCTAACTATAGCTTTGTATATCCAGTCTGATATAGTCGTGGTTTGAGTCTCCATGTTTTTCCTATGAGTTGTTGGCATGAGTACATAGCAGCATACGCTTTCTTAACCCATTCATTTAGGTTTGGTATCCATTTTAGTTTATAAACAAATATAACTCAAAGGAATTTGGCCTGCTTTGATAAATTCAGAGTTATACCACATATTCTTGGGCAGTTGAAATTAGGAATTCCTTTCCTTTTCAAAAGCACCAACTCTGTTTTCT
This sequence comes from Lucilia cuprina, assembly GCF_022045245.1. Taxonomy (NCBI): domain Eukaryota; kingdom Metazoa; phylum Arthropoda; class Insecta; order Diptera; family Calliphoridae; genus Lucilia; species Lucilia cuprina. Next base: position 15,444,432 of record NC_060954.1, read on the forward strand.
GGGGATTTACACCCCATCCGCATTTATTTGTCCAATTATTAAGTGCCATTAAAGCACCTTCCATCACCTCATCTAAAGTGTTTGGAAATTTCCCTCTAGTTACTAATACTATATCATTAGCATAAGCCTGCCTACCGATCCCCATTTTCCTGAGTTCTAATAGAAATACATTTAGAATAAGAATTCATAGTGTTGTTGATAGAATCCTACCCTGTGTAGTTCCTCTGGTAGCTATGGCAGTCATAACATCACCGCCTAATTCCGCCCGAATATATCGTTGTGTTAGCACATTCATATTCTAATCTGTTACTACTTTATTACATCCGGTAGCATTAAGAGCTTTTTTAATTGCCTCTAACTTAACACTGAAAGAAAGCATGTTAGGGTATATTCATCTTCGCGATGAGACTTCTCTATTATCGTAGTTAACGCAGACTGTCTTAAAGACGTGTCATTAAGGAATTAAGGAAATGGATCATCTAAAGAAAATATAATCACCTAAATTATAAAACGATCGTTTCAAAGATATGACAGTGATATTAATGTTCTGAAAGTTCTTAATATTATCTCAGCTGAGACGACTGTATTCAACATAACTGTAGTAGTGTAGATGAAATTGTAAACAGAGTACTCAGTGTAAATTTCTGGTTAAATATGTATACATATTTATGTGTGTATGTAAATATTTTGAATATTCTTGAAGCAGACAGTCTTAAGATTAGTTTGTTTTGCCAAAGAAGTTTAAGCAGTAGTGTTTTTCCATGATTTATATGATGACAGAGTCTTATTATCAACTATATAAAATATTAGAAAAAATAAGCATTCACATATGCTTCATACATATATACATAAATTAAAAGTTGCATAAAATGGATAAGAAATACGACATACGGACATACCCTACCCTTTGAAAGTTTGTCACCTCTTTATAGATATTTGTTAAAATTTTTGGAAATATATCTTTGACAACAAAAAAATTTTACTTTAACAAGTATTTTAGCTGTTTAATAATTTTAATAAATTCTCATCATAAATTTTATTCCTTTCCTCAAATTCCATAGCGTACACTTATGAAAAATGCAAAAAAGCCCTAAAGAAAATAACTATACACAAGTGGTATGAGTATTAGAGTGGTTTAATAATACGAGAATGAAATGGAAAAGCCAAAACAAGACAATAAATGTATATATTTTACACCAGACATTGACAAATGACAAAAAACTGACAGTGTTGTTTGTTAGTTTTTTATTACATCACGATCATCATAATGCTACTTTTAGTATCTTTGTATATAAGTAGAATGTAATATGTACATAAGAGTGCTACACGATTATAAGGATAATGCAAGTGCAAGTAATTTTGAAATTGTTTAAAAAAAATATTGTTTTCAAATTTTTATAAAAACCTGTCCTTAAAAATTTTATAAAAATTATAAATTACGGATTTATATTCATATATTTGTACTGCACTAATTTTCATACTTCCTATTTGTACTATCATGAACATGAAAAATATTTACCCATAAATTCATACATATGAATATAACTAGCAAAGGATGGAATAGGAGATAAAGGAAATCACTTTAAAACCCATTTAATATTAAACTTATATCAAAGGATAGTGTCTTTTGACGAAACACTTTTAAACTTTAATAAGTTTAAGTGATTTGGGAATTAAAATAATGAGTATATGTGTATTAATTTTCTTACAAATTCTATGCAGACCAGGTAATTGAGATTTCGAAAAAAGATACAGAAATTTGCTCTAATCCTAATGACTTTTAACCAGCGAAATGCAGTGAGCTTTCAAATGAGCTCTCACATACGTATGCTCATACATGTTTTAATAGCCAACAAAACCAGAGAGCATTTTTTCACTCTCTGCCTGTCGCTGCTTTAAACATATCACTCTTCCTCTAAAGTAGATTTCTCGGTGTTTTTCTTCAACCACTGGGTAAGCTTCTGAGAGGACTCACCATCACCCTATTGTGCAACTTACACGCAGGTGGCAATTCGCATAAATAGAATTTCCGATCCAGTATACGTGCACTTTGCTGAAGTACTTGAGCTATCTGATCTCTGACCATTGCTGTCCGTTGCTTAACTTCCTATATGCAAAAACAGCACTTCCGTTAAGAACCACAAAGATGGAGTGTCCTTAGTTGAGTCCTTAGTTTGTTCTTACTCACAAAGAACAAATTGTGCTAAATCTAATATGTTCAGAGTTTTCTCTAAACATACCTGGATAAGGTTGGAAGATTTCATAGTATTAATTGCATCAACATTCAACCATGCACACTTCCCAATCATATGACACACTCATAAGAGAACAACATACTACATGTTCACTCTAGACATTCGGGCAGATAAGATCCTTGTACCCCTTGATCCATTCTATATGTATTTTATATGCATTTAACACATGTCCAACGCTTAGTCCTACAATCACTCCTCTGTGGCGTAACTGTTGTCATTCGACAACAGTAGCGAACTTATCCCGAATTATAGAACTCACTATTTCCGGGAATTTTGTTTTAAGCCCCAGCCACTATGTAAATCCCGAAGAAATCCGAGAAGTAGTCTTATGGACATCCGTAATTCCAGATTATATGGCTCTTTGGTTCGACCCCCTGTCTAATCGTTCCAAAGAAATGCATACTAGAGGTACTGGTAGAACATATTTTCACCGGTAATACAATCACTCCAAGATGTGATCTTTAATCAAAGTAACATGCCACAGCTTTATATCACAGCTAGCCGATATTAACCATTTTCAATAAGCTTCGTCTCAAGTATGATTAAATATCATGTGTCAAAGTTATTTGAATTGTCTGCAAAATTGGGATCTGAAGTTTGATTATATGGTTTAAAAGACCTCTACGGGGGTTCAGTTGTATGGAGACTAGGTGTAATAATCGACCAATCTAAAATGATCAGAAGTAGGGCTCATAAATTACTCTTTTAGGAGAGTCGCAAGTAGGGTACCATTTTCTCCCGACGAATATATTTATTATCAGAAAATGAACAGATATGAGTTCATTTTAATCGTGCAGATGATTCATAAATGAATCGAATGTAATCAGGAATTGCAAAAAAAAAGTTCACTGGGATATTAAAAACTTGACAGATGATTTTGCACTAACAGAACAAATGTTGATGATACTCGTACATATTATTCTACACTTTCCAAATGGTCATTAAGAATGCAGTTTGGAAAAAGTAAAAATTAAATGAAATTTTCAGCTAGTAAATAGATATTTATGTGAACTAACTAATGCAAGTATAATTACAAATTCTCTCTTGCCCCATTCTATAATATATTGTATGATAAAGTGGTTGACGATGCAATGACATTTTCTTTTTCAAGTCTGTCTCTTCTATTCGCTAAAGCAGACTAATGTTTATTAACCGGGACACATAATTTATATGACTAACTAGTTGTCAACATTGTCATTAGCTGAGGTAAAAGTGAAATGCAGTATATGTTAAGAAATTGTTTATTTCACAAAACCAACAATATTGTTGGTTTGTTCAGACTCTATACTATTATATAGTCTGGACTATAAAATAGTCTATAGTCTAGACTATAGAATAGTCTATAGTCTGGACTATAGAAGAGTCTACAGACTGGACTATAGAATATTTTATAGTCTAAGTATAGAATAGTATATAGTCTGGACCATAGAATAGTCTATAGTCTGGACTATAGAATAGTCTATAGTCTCGACTATAGAATAGTTTATAGTCTGGACTATAGAATAGTCTATAGTCTGGACTATAGAATAGTTTATAGTCTGGCCTATAGAATAGTCTATAGTCTGGACTATAGAATAGTCTATAGTATGGACTATAGAATAGTCTATATTCTGGACTATAGAATAGTCTATAGTCTGGACTATAGAATAGTCTATAGTCTGGACTATAGAATAGACTATAGTCTGGACTATAGAATAGTCTATAGTCTGGACTAAAGAATAGTCTATAGTCTGGACTATAGTACAGTCTATAGTCTGGACTATAGAATAGTCTATATTCTGGACTATAGAATAGTCTATAGTCTGGACTATAGAATAGTCTATAGTCTGGACTAAAAAATAGTCTATAGTCTGGACTATGAATAGTCTATAGTCTGGACTATAGAATAGTCTATAGTCTGGACTATAGCATAGTCTATAGTCTAGACTATAGAATAGTTTATAGTCTGGAATATGGAATAGTTTATAGTCTGGACTATAGAATAGTCTATAGTATCGACTATAGAATAGTCTATAGTCTGGACTATAGAATAGTCTATAGTCTGGACTGTAGAATAGTCTATAGTCTCGACTATAGAATAGTCTATAGTCTGGACTGTAGAATAGTCTATAGTCTCGACTATAGTCTATAGTCTGGACTATTGAATAGTCTATAGTCTGGACTATGGAATAGACTATAGTCTGGACTATTCTATTGTCTATAGTCTGGACTATTGAATAGTCTATAGTCTGGACTATAGAATATTCTATAGTCTGGACTATTCTATAGTCTATAGTCTGGACTATAGTATAGTCTCTAGGTTGGGCAATAGAATAGTCTATAGTCTGGACTGTAGAATAGTCTACAGTCTGGACTATAGAATAGTCTGTACTATTCTATACTTATGTAGACTATAGACTAGACTATAGACCAGACTATAGACTAGGCTATAGACTAGACTATAGACTACACTATAGACTAGACTATAGACTAGACTATAGACTAGACTATAGATGATAGTCTGGTCTATAGAATGGTCTATAGTCTCAAGTATAGAATAGTCTAAAGTCTGAACTGTACAATAGACTATTCTATACTTCAGACTATAGACCATTCTATAGACCAGACTATCATCTATAGTCTAGTCTATAGTCTAGTATATAGTCTATTCTATAGTGTAGTCTATATTCTAGTCTATAGTGTAGTCTATAGTCAAGTCTATAGTGTATTCTATAGTCAAGACTATTGACTATTCTATAGTCAACACTATACGCTATTCTATATTCAAGACTATAGACTATTCTATAGACTAGACTATCATCTATAGTCTAGTCTATAGTCTAGTCGATAGTCAGGTCTATAGTCTAGTCGATAGTCTGGTCTATAGTCTAGTCTATAGTCTAGTCTATAGTCTAGTCTATAGTCTAGTCTATAGTCTAGTCTATAGTCTAGTCTATAGTTTAGTCTATAGTCTAGTCTATAGTGTAGTCTATAGTCTAGTCTATAGTGTAGTCTTTAGTCAAGATTATAGACTATTCTATACTTCAGACTATAGACTATTGTACAGTTCAGACTTTAGACTATTCTATAGTTCAGACTATAGTCTAGTCTATAGTGTATTCTATAGTGTAGTCTATAGTCTAGTCTATAGTGTAGTCTATAGTGTAGTCTATAGTCTAGTCTATAGTGCAGTCTATAGTCTAGTCTATAGTGTAGTCTATAGTCTAGTCTATAGTCTAGTCTATAGTCTAGTCTATAGTCTAGTCTATAGTCTAGTCTATAGTCTAGTCTATAGTCTATAGTCTAGTCTATAGCCTAGTCTATAGTCTAGTCTATAGCCTAGTCTATAGTCTAGTCTATAGTCTAGTCTATAGTCTAGTCTATAGTTTATTCTATAGTCAATCTAACAGCGCATAGGACTATAAGAGAGGTATAACTATTTAGTCTTCTCCCCTCTTTGATTTGCCTCGCAAAGTGGCATGAACGGAAGTATTTTCAGAATTATATATCTCACATGGTGCTGTTGCCATTTCAAAACATGTGATATGAATAAACACCTTATTCAGGATTACTGAATCCGTAGAGTATTACTTACTTTTCGTGTATTAGGGCGCCAGTATAGGTTAGAAAATTTTCCGGTCTGGTCTGGGAATGAAACTGCTGTATGTTGGTAAACGATCGGGAAAGACGCCTTTGCACGACATGAGACTTGAACTGATCTAGTATACCTCTTTCTTTATGGAAGTTCCTAGTGCAGTTGCCATTTTAACAGAATGTATATTGCTACATGCACCACGACTTATGGTTGAGGAGCACCACTAAACTTGTCAGTGGAATTATTGGGTTCGATTGTCTTAAGCTATTTCATTTCGTTTTCTTTTTGGCAATCAAAATGAAAAAAAATGAAACTAAAGAACCTCAACGTCAGATTATTAGAAAATCATTACTAGAATACTTCACATAACTACATACGGTAAGTAGTTCACATTGAATAGTAAGTAGGTATGTACTTAAATACAAACCATTACAGAGTTTTTGCTGGTATTTATTTAAAACCTAAAATAATTTAAAATAACTAAAAATAACTTGACAAAATATTTTATGATTTTTACAAAAAATTTAGTAAAGAAGCTTAACAGCAACTAAATCAGCCTTAATGATGTATAAACTAATTTATTACAAATGGGTTTTAAATCCCTTTTTAGTTTTGACATAATATATATACATACATACATGCATACATATATGAACTTAATACATTATAGACAAGACAGACATTTTAATATGTGGATGAGTTCTATTCTAAAATATTATCACTAGTAAAATAAGAAAAAAACGCAGTAAATTAACAATTGTCAAGTTAATTTATAACATTTGGTTTCTTAACTTTAATTATTTATGACCCTAAGGGTTACAACTACAACAATAACAATTACAATGACAACATCACTACAATATGAATATATAGCCAAATAGGAAGCCAAATAAGGAGGAGGATTAAAACTAGACTAAAAAGTGTCCTTCATTAAAAATACATACATACAAACCTTAATACAAATAGTATATGTATGCGTTAAAAAAGGAATATGTAGTAACAGCATGACCAACAACAAGCCATCATCAAACATCGTTATTTTTGACTTCTATCAACACTAATTCATCTCTAAAGAAGGCGACTATTTTATCTCCTTCATTTACTTTTCCATTTCATATCGTAACATTTTCATGTCGTATTGTGCTGTGCCATCATCATTATTATGTCACTGACAAAACAATGCGTATGACATTGTTGTTTTTTGTGACTTATAAAAGAGGGAGTTTCCTACAAAAAAAATGTATAGAAAATTCGTTTGTTTAAACATTTTAGGGTCTTGCTTTTGATATATTTTATTTTTTGCATTTTCTTTATACATATATATGTAATTTTTAATTTATTTTTGAATAAAATAAAAAGGTTTTCCATGAACAAAAAAAGGAACAGCATCATTCTTTTCGTACAAATGAATGAGAAGAATTATGTTTTTGTGTTGAAAATTTTGGAGGAGTGTCTTTGTGTTGGCAACCATGTGACATTTGACAAATTAATAAAATATTTACAATAAAAAGTAATGAAACTTGGGTATATGTTTGGGGATTTACAGAATGAATTTATGTTTATATAAAAATACATTTTAAACATCATTTTAGGGTGAACACTTTCATATTTGTAAATCTAAAGTTTGAAATTTTGAAGATTTGTGAAAATATTAGGGCAATTATTTACATATATAAGGTGATCTGTGAGCAATCAGAAAACACAAGCGCACGCATTTAGCAAAGACAGCATATCTTGCTAAAAAACAACTAACTATAGACTATAGAGTAGACTAGATTATAAACTAGACTAAACATTAAACTAAAATTTTTACTCTACAATAGAACAGACTATAGACTACACTATATACCAGATTATATACTAGACCTTAGACCATACTAAAAAATAGATCATATATGGTATAATAGACTAGAACATAAACTATACTATAGACTATATTATAGAATAAATTAAAAACTATATTATAGACTAGATAAAACACAGGACTATAAATTAATATATAGATTGGACTAAAACTATACTAGATTATATACTATACTATAGAATAGACTGTTGATTAGACTATAGACTAGACTGTAAACTAGACAACAGACTAGCATACAGACTATATTATAGACAAGACTAAAAACTGTACTATAAACTAGATTATATACTTGACTATAGATTAGACTATAGACTAGCCTATAGACTAGACTATAGACTAGACTACAGACTAGACTATAGACTAGACTATAGACTAGACTATATACTAGATTATAGACTAGACTATAGCCAAGACTATAGACTAGACTATAGACTAGACTAAAAACTAGACTATAGAATAGACTAGACTTTAGACTAGACTATAAACTAGACTATAGATTAGACTATAGACTAGACTATAGACCAGACTATATACTATTGACTAGACTATATACAACACTATAGACTAGACTATAGACTGGACTATATACTAGAATATAGACTAGACTATAGACTAGACTAGACTATAGACTAGACTATAGACTAGACTATAGACTAGACTATAGACTAGACTATAGACTAGACTATAGACTAGACTATAGTCTAGACTATAGACTAGACTATAGACTAGACTATAGACTAGACTATAGACTAGACTATAGACTAGACTATCGACTAGACTACAGAGTAGAGTATATACCAGACTGAAGGCTGAACTGAAGATTAGACTATAGACTAGACTATAGAAAGGACTAGACTGTATACTTTACTATACTCAAGACTAGACTATGGACTACACTATAGACTAGGCTCTGGATTAGACTATAAAGTGGGGTATAGACTAGACTAAAGACTATATTATGGACTAGACTGTAGATTAGACTAGACTAGTTAGTTAGTTAGTTAGTTAGTTAGTTAGTTAGTTAGTTAGTTAGTTAGTTAGTTAGTTAGTTACTTAGTTAGTCAGTTAGTTAGTTAGTTAGTTAGTTAGTTAGTTAGTTAGTTAGTTAGTTAGAGAATATTATTTTTACTTGTGGCTCTATTTCCTAGTGATCACTTACCTAACGTACTCCATAATTCTTAACACCAGTTATCAGCATGAAAGCGACTGCACAATATTAATTTTTCAAATGCACAAAAACAACAAAGCATTAAGAACCACCCACAGTCCAATCGATTTTCAATTACCACAATTGTAAATGTTTACATTTCAAACAACATGCAACTTCATTTTTGTTTGTTTTTTTCAAAAAAAACGTTCATCCATCCGTCCATTATTCATTTATTTATTCGTACAAGTTGTTTTCGTTTGAAATTGTTACAAAAAACAATAGAAACAAAGCACATTTGTCACATTGTTAGTACAAATAACAATAAAACTGTATAAAACACTTTATCTAGATTAATTATACCCCAATTGACAATAAGGAATTGTATAATATTTGTAACGACATTGCAATGTAACACAAATTGACTCTTTGTTTTCGAAAGCAATTGTAAATTGCAGGAAAAATACATAAAATTAAAACCAAAGAAATGCAGAAAGGATTATACATTTATTGGTTTTGATGGCATAAAGGGGTAATATTTAATATTCTACAACCACTTAGCTATATTTATATGATGTAATGTTTAATTCAGGTAATTATATTTTTAAAGAAAAATGGTATATTTAATAAAATACATATATGTATGTAGTAAAAAATATATCTTTGGTTCAATATTTACATAAATACATTATATTCCTTTTCTATGAACGGTGTAAAAAACACAACAAACACCCACAAATATGTTCATTGCTGTTTATAAAAATTTACTTTGCCGCGGCATGCCGTTCGCTTACGCAAAAAAAGCAAGTACAAAGTTATAGTCGGGCGAGGCCGACCATAGACTATAGAGTAAACCATATACTAGACTATAGACTAGACTATAGACTAGACTATAGACTAGACTATAGACTAGACTATAGACTAGACTATAGACTGGACTATAGACTAGACTATAGACTAGACTATAGACTAGACAATAGACTAGACTATAGACTAGACTATAGACTAGACTATAGACTAGACTATAGACTAGACTATAGACTAGACTATAGACTAGACTATAGACTAGACTATAGACTAGACTATAGTACAAAGTAAGCCTTTGTGCAGAGAAAGCCTTTGTACACCTAATTGTTTGATATGTTAAGATTTGAAATCAACAAAGTTGTTGCAACACAATGAAAGACAGTTAAAAAGACAATCATAGAAACACATCTAATTTTTTATGTTAAAGAAAAACTTAGATTTTAACTCTTTTTGATGTTTGTTTGATATAAATCTAAACGAAATGTTTAACCATACAACCTACGTAAATATGATGAATTACTACCGTGTTGTTTATGTGGTTTTCGTAGTTAGAGTACCCCAAAAATGGGGCAACCACTACCGACCACATACAAACTACATGCAACAAACATCCAGGAAAGATATTTTTATCAGTGTTTTAAACGAATCAAAATTTAAGTAGGATTGGAACATGTGTATATACATGCAGCAACAAACCAACAACTTGTACTTAAACGTGGTAAGAATTTTTCCAACAAGTTTTTGTAAGTTGGTTACTGCAGACATACAGTCATAATTAATATAATGTAGCTGTCATTTTTATAGTTATCACAAAACAACTTATTTTTCTAACAATTTTGAGTGCGAAATGGAAGGTATGCATGTTTAGACTGGTTAGACAGTAGCTACGCTTTGTAGTTCTGAGCAACTAACCAAAAAACCACTAACTAACTAACAAACTAACTAAATAACTAACTAACTAACTAACTAACTGACTAACTAACTAACTAACTAACTAACTAACTAACTAACTAACTAACTAACTAACTAACTAACTAACTAACTAACTAACTAACTAACTAACTAACTATGAGACTTTTAAATAGTCTGTGCTTGTAGTTACACAGTTTATTGCCTTTATTCACACCAATGATGTTTTTTCATGAGCATAATTATAAATAACTATATGTATATGAAACAGGTCATCATCACCTGTCTGTTTATCACAAGCAAAAGTTCATGTGATACCATGTCCCGCGGATATTTATTACTCAAACTGTTTCAGCATACAATATATCTTTATTTGTTTTTCACACCAAAAAAAAAAACTTGAAAAAATTACTTATAACTAACCCAGCAAAAACTCAGTACTTATGGCAGTGACTTGTTCTAACATAACCACTCACTTTCCAATAGCTACAACAAAACGTCTGAACATGGTACGGCATGGTTACTATAACTAAACTATGTGCACTGTTATTTTCATTCGATTTAAACAATATTGTTATTACTGTAATCATTTTCATATTCATGGCAATTATAAATTTGTGTATGATTCACTGAAACATAATTAGTTTTTCAATAACTATATAAATGTAACAATGAAAACATACTATGTTTTTACAACCATTTAAACATCCATATAACCATTATATGCCCTGTTGTTTTATGTCTGCTGACTCACACAGATTAGCTTTATTATGTGTGTTGTTTTACGTGATAATAAAATGAGTTGAAATAATTCTCATTTTGTTTATAGAATTAAATGTATAAGTATTTAACTTTGTATAGAATAATGCAGTATCAGGGTGCAAACCTACTATTCTTCCATAGGAGAATAGGTACATTAGACCTAATTAATGTTGTGTATAATACTGCACAATAGGCCATATGCCTTTACTTTGTAAATATCTATTTATTATCTTTTGTATATAATTATCTTCCCTAGTTTTAAGTTTTTATTTATTTAGTATAAGAATTAGTTTTAGGTTGGAGTTTGATCTCTTTTTTTCCCTTTTTAGAGAACTTTATTTAAGTGATTTAATGTAAAATTTAAAAATGTAAATGATTATTTGTCAGCAATGCTATAAATATGTACCAGTTAAATTTAATATGTCCATGGAATGTACACTAGTACGTAAGGAATAGATTTAATATAAAAGTAGTTTTAATGAAAACATGTGTAATGAAAAATTTTTTGGAAATAAATAAATGAAATGAAAAATGAAAAGAATAATGCAGTCATATATTTGTGAAGCAAATTTAAATTTATGAATTGTGTTATGTATTGCAAGTATATTTATGTATTATCTTTATTTATATATACTTAACCTTTTAAGCAAATTGTTATACCCTACACCACTATAGTGGGAAGGGTATTATACGTTTGTGCTGATGTTTGTAACATACAAAAATATTGGTCCAATACCCACCTTAAAGTATACCGATCAGATTCAGAATCATTTTCTGAGTCGATTAAAACATGTCCGTCCGTCCGTCCGTCTGTCCGGCTGGCTGGCTGTCCATGTAAACCTTGTGCGCAAGGTACAGCCCGCAATTTTCAAGATAATTTGATGAAATTTGGACCAAGCATGTTTTTTGGCACAGGGACGAAGCCTGTTGAAAATGGTTGAAATCGGTCCATTATTTCACCTAGCCCCCATACAACCGTACCTCCCGATTTGAACTTTTTATGCAATAATTACGTCAAATATTCTATTATCTCTCTAAAAATTGGCATAAATAAGTTTTACATAAGTATAAATGGCACTGCAGATTTTCGTAAGGATCGGCCCTTATTTGACCCTAGCCCCCATACAAACCCCCCTTCAAAAAATGTCTTTAACATCTAAAATTGACTTGTAACCATTTGTATCGCAATGAAACTCAACAAAACTAACTGTTATTTAAAAATATATCATTTTCCCAAATTTACCGAGGATCGGCCCAATTTGACCTATATAAAGCCTCAGTTAGAAATTTTAGTTTTTTTTATCAATAAATTGCTTAAATATTTTGGAAAAATATTCAACATAAAAGTTTCTTTATAAAAAGTAAAAATTTTAAAAATATACTCATGGTGTAGGGTATTATATGGTCGGTCATGCCCGACTATACTTTCCTACTTGTTATTTTACTGATTAAGAAAATGAAATAAATCTAATTTCAATACACATTTTTAACGAAATTATGATCACATTGTATCATAATATAGTCACGTATAACAATCAATATTATGGTAAGTAAAATATATTTTGATAAAATATTTCAAACGTGTTCAGTCTTAATATATTTTAAAATTTTAAATAATATATTTAGACTACAATCATAATTTTAACATTAATATGGTTAACACCAAATCACTAACTGTCTAACAAACTATCTATCTATCTATCTATCTATCTATCTATCTATCTATCTATCTATCTATCTATCTATCTATCTATCTATCTATCTATCTATCTATCTATCTATCTATCTATCTATCTATCTATCTATCTATCTATCTCTATTTAACTGTTCTTGCGCAGTTAATTACCACGTTGAGCAACAGACCATGTAGTGTGAAGTGTTTTTTTAACTGTTCGAAGCAAGCTTTTGCTGGGCATATATACATACGTGTTTAACGTGTTTGTCATGTCAACTAAAGAAAAAATTGTATCTCATTTCGTTTTGGTAGAATTGAACTGTAACGCACCTCACAAAACCAAGCTAAAGGGAGCATTGATGTGTGACTGTTTTAAATAATTAAGTGCAATTAGCAAAATAGCATTATGACAGTGAATATTATAAAAACAAAAAAACAAAATACATAAAGTAAACGTCAGCAGACAATAGAAAGAACAAAACCCTACATATACATATTTATACCTTACACCACTTTAGTGGGGAGCGTATATTGAGTTTTTGCTAATGTATGTAACGCATTTAAATATTGATTCTATATCCTCTTTAAAGTATAATAATCGACTCAGAACCGTTATCTAAATTGATTTAGCTATGTCCGTCCTTCAGTCCATGTAAACCTTGTTATCAAACTACAGGTCGCAATTTTTAAGATAATTTGATGAATCTTGACACAAATGTTTCTTTTGGCCCAAGGACAAAATCTATTGAAAATGCTTTATCATTTCGCCTAGCGTCTATAATTATGTTAAATGTTCTATTAATTCTATCAAAATTAGCACAACTTACTTTTGTGCAAAGTCTAAATGTTACTGTTAATTTTTGTAATGATCGAGTTTCATTTGATCCATATAAAGTACCGTTTACAAAATAATTTAAAAATCAATCAAAAAGGAATTATCGCAAAAAAAAAACAATTTAAAGGTGTAAGTTATCATAGGGTAGGCCAGGCCCGATTATAGATTATAACTTGTTGTCGTTTATTATAAAATAATATTTTGGCTTTAAATAATTTTTCAAAAATTATTTTATTATTTTTTTATTCTTCGATTTTGGTACTAGGCTACCTACAGTTTTTATAATGCCGATCTTTACATTTGAATCATAAATATATAATCCTTGAACAAAATCTATAAATGGTAAATATCTCGGCAAACTCTGATCAGTAAATGTAAAATTATTTACGTTATATGGAAAATTCTAGAATGAAATGTTTAATGAAATTATTATATGTATGTGTAGCATTTATGTTTATTTTACTTACCGCTTTCAATGGACAACCAAATGGAATATTAGAAATTTTTCTTAGTTTTATAATTGATTCGCTTATCATGGTTATATCAGATTGTACGCCATCGCAAAAATTTACTTTAAAATCAATAAACTTAATAGTTTTATTCCTGGCTGGTGGTTTAGCTTCAATAAAATAATGCAGGAACAAATCCTTTTCTATAATTTTAAAGAATACAATTTCCAATGAAAATACATACTGATTGGGAGCAATATTAAACATTTCACATTTAAATTTAATAATGTTTTTTAAAAACGATTCACAGGTAAAATTTTCCACAACGAAATTGTAATTTCTAGAGGGAATCTTTAGGGGGGGGGGGTAAATTAAGATTTTTATTTTAATTCTTTTAAAATTCAAATTTCATTTAAAACTTACCGTTAAGGAATATTTAAATAATAATAAAATGCACAATATTAATAATGTTTTTGCCAACATTTCAAACGACGTATATTGCTTATTAAGAGACAAATAATGTTTTTTTTTTTAATGTAAAAAGTTAATATAAAAATTCCACATTAATTTTTTAAATATTTTAAACACAATAATAGTTTAATTATAGCTAAAACATTACAGGTTTTAAATAAACAAATATACCAATTAAAATGCTATTTTTAATCTGTTTATAAATAGTTTTTGTATAAATTAAGTAATAAGGTATAGCTGAGTAAAGCAAAACATTGGCGGTACTCTTGGCCTTAGCCAAGACTGCTCAATATCAATCCAACTATAATGTTGTTTCGCAAGAAAGACAAAAATTTAAGTTTATATCGAAGCCTAGTCGTAATTGTGGATCGAAAACTAAAAACTAGTGCAGAACTACAGAATCATATCAATGTTGGGAGCTGTGTAGTCCAACTATGTGACACTGGCTTAACCAATTCTATAATAACATAGACTGATATAGACAAACATTTAAACATGAACCTACTATAGGGAGTTCCTAAAACATGATACTAAACTTGCATATAACATATACGTGGACCTTTCCTTTAGACGAATTGATCGATGTCGATTTAAGGAAATTGTTATCAATGTATTCGAAACTTATAGAACCAGACATGCTAAGCAGCATAACAGTAAATGGAAAGTTAGAGCACACTCTAAGCTTGCAGCCGAAATGCGTATTATAATGAAATATGTAAGCTGCTAATATGCTTTACGTGAAAGCCTGCCATGTTCGCCTTACTTCACAGTTGTATTTTTTTAACTACTGGGTCAGCCGACTAGATGACTCACCACCGCCCCCATGTGTTCCCTAAGCGCTTTGCCGCTGCGTTGCTTAACTTGATAAATGCAAAAACATCACTTCCATTAACAATCACGCAGGTGATGGGATGGGATCTCTATTGATCGGCAACAGCATCAAGAGAAGTATTCTAGGTAGGTTGGTTATTGGTATATAGTTCATACTGCGATAGATGCACACGTGGGTTCTTTTGAACCCTTTGTGATACCTGTAAGTATATTAAAAAGAAAAAAAGAAGAGGACATACAAAGTTGTTGCAAGAGATGAGAGTGAAGAAGTGTTAATAGTAGTAGTAGAAAGAGAGAGATTGAGAGGAAACAGTATTGGACTGGAAAGAGCAATCTATTTTAACCTCAAATAAATCCTAGGTGTCCTCCAGGAATCGATGTCCCAGATATCAGGACAGTAACGGAGAAGATGTTAGAATGATTCCTCTTCTCCCTCATTAGCTTTCTACAGCAGTCGTTGTAAGGTAATCAAAGACGCATTGCGTGGTTATCAAATTTACAGTCCGCTGTGATGATAGCTATAATTTTGCTGAGTTGGTTTCGGCTATGTCTTAGAATATGATCCGTGCGCTCTTTATCAAGATTTGACCATCTCTTCTTTGTTTAAGTACAAGTGGGCTCGTTTCTACATCTTCTCTGTAAGATCCCCCGGGAGAATGTTACCTTGGTGAAGCCTCTACCTTAGTGTTATTGCAATTCCCGGGAATAATGTCCTCGATGGTCAGTTGGTAAAGGTTCCATCGGAATCCACGTAGTGCCTGTGGTTTAAACCCAAATTCGCGGGGTCAGTAAGTTGCGTTTAAAAGGCAGATTGTAAAGTAAAGTCAATATTTTGAGATAAGTTCGGTGCTGTTGCTGAAACAACAGATACACCAAAGAGGAGTGACTTTGGGACTAAGCGTTGGAAATTAGGTGGTATTAATTGTATATGTTACGGGATGAATGTGAGATACGGCGGACACCCCACCCGCCTACCTATAATGAATTTATCGTATGTTTTTCTCTTATGAAAGTGTCGTATAAATGAGATGTGTGCTGGGTTGTATGATTATGAAAAAAGGTATTATATACAAAAAATACCATTGAATTTTCCTTCCTTGTCCAGATATGTTCAGAGTATACTATATTGACATCAGAATTACCACAGTGTGTCCCTGTGAGTAAGAACAAAGTCTTCAGCTTATTTGATAGATTCGTACTTCGGTCCACTGTTACGTCTCTAGGTCCTATTGCCGAATCAACAGAAGCCATCCCATCTTAGTGGTTGTAAACGGAAGTGATGTTTTACACCTCGGAAGTTAAGCAACGGGCAGTAATGGATAGAGATTAGATAGCTTCAGCAAAGTGCTTGTACATGGACCGGCCAAATCCATGTACAAAAATCGACTACGATATTAGATTTCTCGCCATCCTATTTAAGGGTAGGCTATACCTGAGTATACCTGACAGGAACATAATGGAAGCCAGACTGATGGTAATGTTTAGGATCTGTTCGACATCTTATGATATCAGAGCCAGTTTTCGGTTTTTTTATGACCGATGATTCGGCTTAAGTAGGAGTAGAGTCATTACCGATAGTGAAAGAAATCCTGATTACACATTTTGTATCTCTCTATGATAAGTTCCGTATATTCTTCATACATCCTGTATCATATACATGTAATTAACACCAACTAATTTACAATGAATTTTACATTTAAGCCACAGCCGCCTTGTGCATTCTCAAAGCATATCTCTAATAACCAGGAGAAGACAAAATTCAAAAAAAAAAAAGCAAAAACAAATCCGAGTGTCCGATTGAGTGCTTAGAATCATTTTCTGAGTCGATTTAGCTATGCACGTCCGTCTGTCCGTCCGTCCATGTAATCAAACTACAGGTCGCAATTTTGAAGATAATTAAATGAAATTTGGTACATGTTCTTCTATTGTCCCAGGGACGAACTCTATTGAAAATGGTTAAGAACGGTCCATCATTTCACCTAGCCCCCATACAACTGTAATCCCCTGTAAAATTTTACTTAAATATCCACAGCTTTATTAAACAGTAAATGGCTTTAGTATATCTGGAGCAAAGTACAATTCAACTTAAATGCTTTATTATGAAAATTACATCACATTTTATTCGTATACAGGTGTAGAGTATTATATGGTCGGAGTCGCCCGACTATAACTTCCTACTTGTTTTTAATGTAGTAGTTTACATATTTTTTTTAAACAGTTAAATGGTAATGCTAATCCTAATCTTAATCATATACACTTATTTGTAGAAATAATAACAACATTAAAATTGTTTCTATTTCAGTTAATTATAATCAAAAAAAAATTATTATTTTTGTCAAAAACTCTACTCTCTTTAGCATTATCACTAGTATTTTTTGAGGCAACATTTACAAATTGTTTCTCATTTGTATTCATTAAATACATTTATTTGGGCCCATCCCTAACGAACTTTTATATACTTTTATGAATGTATGATAACTAATTTATTACATATGTATGTGCTACACTATATATGCTACTAACATAGTCACAATGTTTTATGTTTGATACAAAAAATATATAAATACGTTTGGGGTGGGTCTTTACCTGATAAATTTCCTGGATTTCAATAAAATCAATTTATTAACTTATCAAGAGAAAATTCAGTTGAGGAATTTCGGCAAAATATACATATGGATGCTTAACACTGCTTTAAAATGATTTTTGGTTTTTACACAATTTAAACACATTTAAATGACATATACGGTATTGCAAAAATATGCGATGGTTATTAAAAATTATATATATGCATTAACATAAAAATTTCTTGATGTAAATATTTTTTAAAATATAAAATATTTATTTCGTCCATAAAAAACATTTATGTACAATGTACATTGTACATACATATATCTATGTATATGCATAACCCCAACCAGCGAGGGCACATCAAACACAACGCTGTGTCATAAAATGCAACATTAAAATATGACTATAGTAACGTGAAATATAATATTTTAATACATTTTTGTTTGTAATCTGCTGCTTACTGCTGCTGTTGCAGATGCTGTTGTTTTGTGTTAATTTTTTTACGGTGCGACATAATTAGTGCCTTCCGTTATAGAATCTCTGTAGTAGTAGCTCTAGTATCAGAACAGTAGATGAAATAGCGTAGAATATGAAAGACTAGTATGAGATGGGACATATTTATTACATATTATATTATTCACAATTTTTTACTTGCATGTTTATACGAGGATGGATAAATATACACTGTGACCAAATGGCGAAAAAAATCATGATTTCCTGTTTCCAAGAGAAATAGGGCAAAATCTATTAAATAAGTTGATAACTCAAGAGATATTCCTAACGATAGACTGATATATGCTCCAGACTATAGTCTGATATATAGCTCGGACTATAGACTGACCTATAGTCCAGACTATAGATTGATCTATAGTCCAGACTATAGATTGATCTATAGTCCAGACTATAGATTGATCTATAGTCCAGACTATAGATTGATCTATAGTCCAGACTATAGATTGATCTATAGTCCAGACTATAGATTGATCTATAGTCCAGACTATAGATTGATCTATAGTCCAGACTATAGATTGATCTATAGTCCAGACTATAGATTGATCTATAGTCCAGACTATAGATTGATCTATAGTCCAGATTATAGATTGATCTATAGTCCAGACTATAGATTGATCTATAGTCCAGACTATAGATTGATCTATAGTCCAGACTATAGATTGATCTATAGTCCAGACTATAGATTGATCTATAGTCCAGACTATAGATTGATCTATAGTCCAGACTATAGATTGATCTATAGTCCAGACTATAGATTGATCTATAGTCCAGATTATAGATTGATCTATAGTCCAGACTATAGATTGATCTATAGTCCAGACTATTGATTGATCTATAGTCCAGACTATAGATTGATCTATAGTCCAGACTATAGATTGATCTACAGTCCAGACTATAGATTGATCTATAGTCCAGACTATAGATTGATTTATAGTTCAGACTATAGATTGATCTATAGTTCAGACTATAGATTGATCTATAGTTCAGACTATAGATTGATCTATAGTCCAGACTATAGATTGATCTATAGTCCAGACTATAGATTGATCGATAGTCCAGAATATAGACTGATCTATATTCCAGACTACAGACTAATCTATAGTCCAGATTATAGAGTGATCTATTGTCAAGACTTTAGACTAATTTATAGTCCAGATTATAGACTGATGTATATAGACTGATCTATAGTGCAGACTATAGACTGCTCTATAGTCCAGATTATAGACTGATCTATAGTCCAGACTATGAACTGATCTATTATCCAGACTATAGACTGACCTATAGTACAGACTATAGACTGATCTATAGTCCAGATTATAGACTGATCTCTAGTCCAGACTATGAACTGTTCTATTGTCCAGACTATAGACTGCTTTATAGTCCAGACTATAGACTGATCTATAGTCCAGACTATGGACCGATCTATTGTCCAGACTATAGACTGATCTATTGTCCAGACTATAGACTGATCTATAGTCCAGACTATAGATTGATCAATAGTCCAAATTATAGACTGATCTCTAGTCCAGACTGTGAACTGATCTATTGTCCAGACTATAGACTGCTATATAGTCCAGACTATAGACTGATCTATAGTCCAGAATATAGACTGATCTATTGTCCAGACTATAGACTGCTCCATAGTTCGGACTACAGACTGATCTATAGGCCAAACTATATACTGTTCTATAGTCCAGACTATAGACTGATCTATAGTCCAGACTATGGACAGTTCTATAGCCCAGACTATAGACTATTCTATAGTACAGACTAAAGACTGCTGTATATTACAGACTGTGGACTGATCTACAGCCCAGACTATAGAATGATCAATATCCCAGACTATAAAATGATCTATGTTACAGACTTATCTATAATCCAGACTATAAACTAATCTATATTCCAAACTATATACAGATCTATAGTTCAGACTATAGATTGATTTGTAGCCCAAACAATAAACTGACTTATAGTCCAGACTGTAGAGTGATCTATAATCGAGACTATAGACTGATCCTTAGTCCAAAGAATAATCTGGTCTAGACTATAGACGGATTAAAAGTCCTGACTATAGATGATCTATAGTCCAGACTTGTCTGTAGCTCATGCTTTAGAGTGATCTATAGTCAGGACATTTCTGTTGTATTCTCTTTTAAAGAAACAGTTTTATTGTATAGCACGTTCCCTCCGTTAAACAGCATTACATTCAATGTTTTGCAGTTAATATTTAATTGAGGTTTAATAAAAACCGAGAAACACGATTAACAAATATTGCAGCTACAACTTTTCACTTTTTGTTTTTTAATGGTTTGATTTTTTCAAATATCGGTTAACTTTCATTAATATAACAAGCGTTAAAATCCAATTTTTAAAGTCACATACTTTAAACAAATTGGCTGATATAAAAGACTTTATGCCGAAAATATAATTAAAAACGCCCACTTTTCAATTGTAAATCAAGATTGAAGGATTTTATAACAACAACTGTCATTTACACTCAAAAGAGAAGATAAATATTTTATTTTCTTTAATTTTGTATTAAAGTTAATGGTTTTATTGTTAAATAACAAAACCCTTAAGCATTTTATAAACAAAAAAATAAATCAATACGATATAAATTATATATGAATAGAGACGATCATTTAAAGATTATTTTAAACCTCAAAAGCACATCAATATAATCCAAGCAAAAACTTGTTAATGACTAACCGATCAAAAACTGATCAGGAACTTAAACTGAACTAGAGCTGAACTAGAACTAAACTAGAACTGAACTAGAACTGAACTAAAACTGAACGTATGTGAATGACAATCAAGGATTAACATAAAGGCATTTTATCAAAATAAAATAAATATATAATAAATAAAAACATCCTAAAGAGAACCACAACAAATAATCAACTAGTTCAAAATATACACATATATAAACAAGTTTATTTTGTAAAATAATATTTGTTATTAATATATCTTTAATTTTTTAAATGCTAGACATAATTACCTATCCATCGATATATGATATGTCAAACTTTTTTTAACTACACTAAAAAAAAACAATTTAAATCTAAACTATTGTAATAAATTTATAAAACAAGGACTACTTACTATTGACTTCTCATTTTTTCATGTACCAAATATCCTTATATGGTAGTGTTTAATGGTTGTTGTTGTTATACGTGCTCTTTTGGTAGTTCGTTTAAGTACTGTTTTGTAAGCGAAGAAGCATTCGAGAATTATATTCGTCTTATGTAAGTGTGTGTTTCTGCCTTGATAGAGAACATTTTTTTTC
This sequence comes from Lucilia cuprina, assembly GCF_022045245.1. Lineage (NCBI taxonomy): Eukaryota > Metazoa > Arthropoda > Insecta > Diptera > Calliphoridae > Lucilia > Lucilia cuprina. Next base: position 15,466,378 of record NC_060954.1, read on the forward strand.
TGTAGAATTAAATGAGTTTTTAAAAGTATGGCCGATGCAGTTTATTAAGTTATTAACTAACTAATTTACTAACTAAGTAACTTACTAACGAACTAACTATGTCCTCAGGTGCAAATTAAGCCTATGACAATTGTTCTACTAATCTATAGGATTTCAGCCTAGGCAAATAATTAAAACTTTCATCGCACTAAGTGTTTGTAAATAATTATGACTCCATCCGTATTACAACTGTCATTCAATATTTACTCTTCAGCGATAAATAATTAAGTGACATAAGCTTATGTGTATTTGTTTGTAATTGACATTTTGTATTACTTTTTTTATCCCTGAAGTCCCACATTGTGGGCTTAAACAACAGTCAGATGACAATGACATCAAAGGCAATATTTCCTGTTAAAAAAATGATGAGATACTGATATATAATTCCTTTTTCACTATGTCTGATTACTGAAATGCTGTGTCATTCAGTTATTGTTTGTTGTTTATTAAAAAACCACAAATAAATTTAAAAAAAGAACATTTTCAGCATTTTATTTTATTTATTTATTGTGCTATTAATTAACAAAATTAAGGGAGATATATGTGCATTACAAATTGACATGACAAAAATCCTATGAATTGTCAGGTGAATTGTTTAATATTTGCGTTTTTATTTAAATAAGCATTGAAACTGCTATTTCAAACATATAGAATAACAAAATTTCTGAAACTGTTATTAAATTTTCTTAAACTATTGCAATTCCTTTAAAATATCAAACTAAAGTGAATATATTAAAAGAATTACGTCTCCTGCTGTCACTAAAATTTCACGCCTTTTAGCTGTTTAACTGTAAAATATAATAACAATTTCCTAGTTGCCTGCCAGCAAAGTATTATAACGATAATGTTGATGCAACAAAACATAAACAGAATCCTTTAAAGAAAAACCTCAATAACCTAATAGTATTTGCTTATGAAGTGTCTTGTTGATAGTTGTGTCATCAACACTTTTTCCCACTTAACCTGTTATGCAAAAAAACACAATTTTTCTGTACAAAAACAAAATATGTTGTCACCAACAACCTACTATATGCACTTATATATAAAACATTATAATAATGTAATAAAAAAGTAACAACATAAATATGGGCTGGACCTACACTAAAGGCAACAGAAGCATCAACAGCTTAAATGTCACCAGCAACAACAACAACAACAACAACAATGTCATTTTACATTACTAATAATATAAAAAAATATGTATAACAACATCAATATCATCAACATTGGTATTTTTCGCAATACAGCATGACAACAGCTTGCCAACGATATATAGAAATGCAACAAAAACAACAAGATGTCAGATTTTGATTTGATATTGCAGTAAAACGCAGAGTGAGAGCGAATTTAAATCACCTCTATTTAACTACATACAAAACTGAAAAAGAAGTTTGTATGGGGCTAATGTCAAATGAGATCCCATAATCACCGAAATGGGCAGTGTTATTCAATAAAACTAAGTTTTTCCGTTCTTTGACATACTAGAACATTTAATATAATTATAATAAATAATGGATAGCTTTCGCTCTTAATCCAAATTTTATCAAAATATTTTGAAAACTGCGACCTGTAGGCTACGCACAAGCTCAATATGGACACAAACACTGACGGACGGACAGACTGAATGACATAACGAAATCGATTTAAATAGTGCCTATGAGCCGGTACACTTTAAGGTAGGTGTAGGACACATGTTTTATATCCCTCACCTTCGTGAGAAGGGTATATATAAGTTTGTCATTCCGTTTGTAATTTCTATAATATAATTTTCCGTCCCTATAGATAGCGGAGTCGATTAAGCCATGGCCGTCTGTCCGTCTGGTTGTCTGTCTGTATGTTTCTGGAAATCAGTTTTTAGAGGACCCCAGATATCGGCGAGATCTAAATCTTCAATAATTCTGTTAGACATGCTTTCGGGAAGATCACTATTTAAAATCAGCAAAATCGGTCAATAAATAACGGAGATATGAGCAAAAAACCTAGACAACCTCTGAAAATTTCATAAAAAATTGATTTTTTTATTCATGCTCAAACAGAAATTGCAAAAAACAAAAAAAAAAAATACAAAATCATACGGTAAATTTTGTTTTTGTACTCTTGTTTATAAAAACAAGGCAGAGCGTGAGCAGCAGAGCAAGAGTAGCAGTGCGAGAGCAGCACTAGTGTGTTGTTATTGGCTAGAAACTTGAAATTAAGTATGTGAAGTCTGGCTTAAGTTAGAAGCCATAAAATTGAACTATTTGGTACTTTTTTGTTTTTCAAAAGGTACTTTTTGAATATTCTATAATATTGAACCTAGGAACATAAAATTAAGTATGTAGATTCGGAATTATGTGAGAACACATAAAATATAATTTTTTGGTTCTTTTTCGCTTTTCAAAAGGTACTTCTATTCAGTTTTCTATAATAATGAACCCAGAAACATAAAATTAAGTATGTAGAGTCGGAATTATGTGAGAACCGGAAAAAGTGAACTTTTTGGTACTTTTAAGTTTTTCAAAAGGTATTTTTTGAGTTTTCGATAATAATGAACTTAGAAACATGGAATTAAGTATGTAGAGACCGGATTAAATGAGAACAAATCGATGGGAATTTCTTAGTACTTTTTCGTTATGCAAAAGGTACTTTTTAAATTTCCTATAATATTGAACCTAGAAACATGAAATTAAATATGTAGAGTCAGAATTAGGTGAGAACCGGATAATGTGAACTTATTGGTATATTTTTTGGTTTTTTAAAGTACTTTTTGAATTTTCTATAATATTGAATCTTGAAACATAAAATTAAGTATGTTCAGCCCGAAATAAATGATTTGAAAGAAGAGTTTTTTATACCGACTTTTTTTTAACACACCATGATGAAGGGTATATAAGATTCGGCACAGCCGAATATAGAACTCTTACTTGTTTGTGTTACAAACATCAGCATAAACGTAAAAAGTGAGACAACGAAAAAAACAACAGCAATATGTTGTTGTGCTTTTTGATAGGCTTGAACGTAGCAACACAGTGTGCATCATTACTATGCAGACAACATGATATGAAAACAACAAAAGCACCACCAAACTAATAACCAGCCGGGATGCAACAAACAAACAAAAAAATAAAAAAAAAACTTTGCAAAAAAATGCAGCAGCAACAAAATGCTTTAAACGAAAATACCGAACCACATCCATTTTATTATAATTTACTGCATTTGCAAATTGTTGTGGTCAATTAATGTCAGCATGTTACCATAAAACATACCATTCATACCATACACCAATATATGTTGTTATTGCAACAGCAATATACATAAACTAAGACAACAGTAGAAGCAGCAGTAATGAATATAAATAAATAATGAGTAAAAAAAATATTTTTCATCTGTGAATTTAACACAAAAATAAACTTAAAGTGAATAATTCACATTTTATGAATTTAACTTTATTTTATATGTTTCAGGAAGGCTACACTGAATCATCGGACGTGCCTATTAAAACAAATACCCGGAGAAATCCGTTGGTACTTGCATGGCTTTAAAGTGTACCTGAGGTATTACATTAAAATCTTAAAAACAGTAATGTCTTTATATAGAAATGCATTTCACATAAACAGGAATAATTTATTGTATTTGATAAAAAAAAACTAAGCAAAGATTTGCAATGAAAGAAGTGAAAATAATATTTATACCCTACACCACTTTAGTGGGGAGGGTATATTGGGTTTGTGCTGATGTTTGTAATGCACAATAATATTGATCCTATACTTATACCTTAAAGTATACCAATTGACTCAGAATCCTTTTATGAGTCGATTTAGCTATGTTCGTCCGTCTTGTAATCAAACTACAGGCCGCAAGTTTGAAGATAATTGAATGAAATTTGCTACATGATATTTTATTGTCCCAGGGACGAACCCTATTGAAAATAGTTAAAATCGGTCCATTATTTTACCTAGCCCCCATACAAATGTACCCCCGAAAAGGGCTTGTAAATATTGTAATCAAACTACAAGTCGCAATTTTTAAGATAATTCAATGAAATTTAGCACATGATCTTTTATGGTACTGTAGACGAAGCCTATTGAAAATAGTTAACTTCGGTCCATTATTTCACCTAGGCCCCATAGAACTGAACCTGCAAAATAGGGCTTTTAAGTTCATAATTATGTTTAATATACTCGTATCTCGACAAAAAGCTGCAAAACCAAGTTCCATACTAGTCTTGATAACCCTGATAAACTTTATAATTTTAGGACCTCATTTAACCCTAGCCCCTCTAAAAAGCCCCCATCAAAATTTTACTTAAATATCCACAGTTTTATTAAACAGTAAATGGCTTTAAAATATCTGAGGCAAGGTACAATTCAACTTAAATGCTTTATGAAAACTAAATAACATTTTATTCGAATACAGGTGTAGGGTATTATATGGTCGACCTCGCCCGACTATAACATCTTACTTATTTTGTTTATAAACCGTGCAAAAGTTATTTTCAAACATTAAAAAATCTATGCGTACACGAAACTGTGGACCATTAGTATTAACTCTGTGTACTCAGTTTTTCATAATCAGCTCTTGTGCTCCTGTAAAAGGACTTTAAAGTTTAAAAGACATCCAATTTCAAAAAATGGAATTCCAAATTTATATTAAAAAGTTGATATTAATATTAATTTCAAATGAAGTTAATTTCCTCTGCTTCGAAATATTATAATTTATTTCAAATCATCAAGAAAGAATTGAAAATCTTAAAGAAAATTTGTCACAAAAAAATAGTTAAAAGTTTTTGAGTCGAAAATGAAACCTTTTTAAATTTAATAGATAAAATGTACAATACTAGCATTATAAAATACATATAAATATTTTAAATATTTGCTTGAAGTCCTTTAAACTTTGAAATCCTTTTATAAGGACATAAAAATCGGAGTACAATTCCATAAGTGGAATCTATTTTCACATACTTATCATATCTTAAGTATATCTTAGGAAAGGTACAATTCTACTTAAATGCTTAATTATGAAAACTTAATCACATTTCATTCGTATACAGGTGTAGGTTATTAGGCCTCGCTTGACTAAAACTTCTTACTTGTTTTTAACTTTAAAGATGAGTTAAATAATTTTCTAGAAAGGACCTTATATGTGTGTACAGATCAAATAATTTGATATAACGATTAATGTCTGATAGATTTTTTCATGTCCATGGACATGGTTAGGATATCACAGATAGCCGTTTCGACTTTACTTGGATCCATGTTGATGCCTTTGTATTATAGATTCCTTTTAAAAAGTGTCGTGGGTAGATGGCCTTCGGCCGGGCGCAGTGGTTTCAAACTCTGGGGAATTTCGAATACCGGCTTCGTGTTATTAGTGTTTAGAGGTAAAAATTGACCTTCAAGTCATTTCCTGAAGGAAAGTTTGTATGGGGGAATCAAATGAGGGCAGATCATTACGCATTGTCACTTAAACATCGATTTGACAAAGTTTTATGGATTTACGACCCAAAAGTCGTAACTGGGGGTGGGTATATTTATTTATTTAGTTAGTTAGTTAGTTAGTTAGTTAGTTAGTTAGTTAGATAGATAGATAGATAGATAGATAGATAGATAGATAGATAGATAGATAGATAGTTAGTTAGTTAGTTAGTTAGTTAGTTAGTTAGTTAGTTAGTTAGTTAGTTAGTTAGTTAGTTAGTTAGTTAGTTAGTTAGTTAGTTAGTTAGTTAGTTAGTTAGTTAGTTAGTTAGTTAGTTAGTTAGTTAGTTAGTTACTTAGTTAGGTAGTTAGTTAGTTAGTAATATAAAGTAAAAAATCTAACAAATTACGTATTAACCTCAAGATCGATTTTAATGAACTCTTCTTTATGTCCCAAGTTTTCCTGTTTCCTGCCAACGACTATAAACAAGCCTTCGGGGATAAATGTTTTAATTTCTACTTTATAGTCGTACTACGATCAAAGTCTTTCAAGGTTTCACGATTTGATCAAAATGAGCATGATATTAACTGTTGTGTCGATATTACCTCAACGGATCTCGACCTTTTGACTGTATAGTATTTATCTAGTCGATGAACGACCGATTAACGTGTCCACTCTAATGAATGAATAAGAGTTTTATAAAAGTATCATTACGGCCAACATTAACTGAATTTAAGAGGGATAGTAAAAACAAAGTTTTTGCTTTCCATATACAATGAATCGGTCTATTGTAAGTATATCTACATATGTATATGCACATATCTATATATGCAGATTATTCAGCAAAATATTTCAATCATATATATCATTCTAATTTGTAATTATTATTTTCCAATTAGTCATTCGTTAAATTAAAAAATAATAATAATTACAATATTATTCTATAAACAAATAATGTGATGTTACTTGTCATTTTGAAATTATCGCAAAATGTTATTGCAAACTTTAATCAAACTTTTTATAATATTAATTGTGATAAATTCAATACAAGTAACTAAGATTTAGTTAAACTTATTTAGTTTCAAATTAATTATATTCCAATATTTTCAGTTGCAAAAACGACGTTACAATTTGGTATTCTATGAATATCTTTGTACGCCCCATTCGAGTGTTATAAAAATATTTGAATGTAATTTTCGTAAATTACGCATGAATCATTATACTTTCTCAGAAAATTTAATGTTTGGAAAAAATATGGCAAAAGGTTTTAACGTACGTGTTTACGTAGATGTCAATCAATGGGGTGGAAAGAAAGGTATACACTTTATAAATGTTAAAATGGATGCATGTGAAGCTATTAAAATGGTTTTTGAAAATCAAGTACTTTCGACTCTTTTGGCTGAACTGCGACGAACAAGTAATGTGCCGTACTTGTGCCCATTTAAGGGGGTAATGATGATATGGAATTTATATTACGTTTCTAATTTAATACACCTCGCTTTATTTAATTATTTGTTTTTTTTTTACAGAATTATCTTTATAGTTTTCAAAACTTTTCATTCACGGACAAATTTTTGCCAAACTTTACACCGCTAGTTAATTTTACCTTTGGTCTGGATTTTTATGAGTTTGACAAACTATTGGGTACTACAAAAATATCCGGTGCTACTAATCCTAAAGTCGGTGTTAAATATTGATTTAAATAATTATTGATATGGTTTGAAATGAAATAAAGAGATTGTTTCTAATACCATGTTTAAAATAATACAAATCGTTATAACAATTGGAACAATCATATCAATATCTCACAGTTCTGTGCAAATCCAGTTTCTGCTATGCGATCCGTAATATCTAATGTTTGTGATTTAATATCCACTATGTCTAGTACACTTTTATAACGTGACCTATAACTCGACTTTGAATGCGAAATCGTATCTTACCATTATTCGTAAAGTTTTCCTCAAGGTAGTGATACGATATCATGTACGTCTAATAGAAGTGTTCAACAATAAGATCATGAATCACGCAAGCGCTTCTTGGAGCAATCAGAGGTACAACAGCGGTATCATGATGCTGTTATCACAACAATGACCTTATTGAAAACTTTCTCTGTTTCCATTCATAGTGGTAATCTTTCAACAACATTTTTTTTCTGTGCTTTCAAGATCCAATGTCAACATGAAAGGAGTATAAAATGACATATGACCGCATATAAATGGTAGGTCTTTTACAGGAAAGAAGACCCTGTGTACACTATCAGTTATATCTGCCTTTCTCCGGGCCCCCTGGGTCATGTTGCCTTGATTACACATCCCATCTTGGTGTATTACTTGGGTATAGAGGTGCTACCAGTATCTTCAGTCTGTCGGGACTATAAAATGGTGATATCACTTCACACCTCGACTTGTTCTGAGATTATCCTGACATGGTATCTAACCAGAGAATCCCACAATCTGGTACTACGGGTGGCCAGTTGTCCGCAGACTATGTCCTCCTGACTGATCAGTTGTTTGAGGTTTCTTCGGGATCGACGTGGTGGCTGTGCTTTAAACCCAAATTTCGGGATACCCAAGTGGCGGTTATTGGACTGAAGTAAGGTAAAGTCAATATTTCGGGATAAGTCCCAAAGAGGAGTGACTGTAGAACTAAGCGTTGGAAATGAGTTGGTGTCAATTGTATATAATATGGGTTGGACGTAGATTTATGCGGGCCTCACCCTACACATTACTTAAATATGTGTGTCGTATATTTTTCTCTTGTAAGTGGATTGAATGGTTGTAATGTATCATACACAAGTGATACCATTAAATTTTCCTTCCTTGTCCAGATATGTTCAGAGTAAGCCTTGTTCATACTAGATTTACCAAAGAGTATATTGTGAGGCTTATTTGACGGATTCGTACTTCGGTCTACCGGATACGTTTCTGGGTGCTGTTGCCGACTCAACAGAGACCATCTCATCTGTGTGGTTTTAAACGGAAGTGATGTTTGACATCTCGGAAGTTAAGTAATAGGGAAATAATGGTCAGAGATTAGATAGCTCAAGTACTTAAGCAAAGTGCTTGTACATGGACCGGACCATCCAAGTACAAAAATGTGATCTGCGTGAAAAATACACAAGGGGCAGTGGTGAGTTGTTTATTATTTTCACCTAGTGGTTGGAACATGGTGTTATTATAATTCTCGGCATATAAAGGTACCAATAGCTCTAGTTTTCATTTCGGAATATGATCACTTGAAAAGAGATTTGCTTGCTCAAGTACTCCATCAAAATACTTGTATTCACTCGGGGTGCGTCTAAGATTGTTATCTATTGTATAATTTTTTTATCCGTCATCTTACTATCTGTATGTTTGTATATCTGTATGTTTCTTTGTTTGTCTGTCTATCTGTCTATCTGTCCGTCTGTATGTATGTCTGTCTTTTTGTCTGTCTATCTGTCTGTCTATGTAATTCCTAAGAATCAGTGTTGGTTAAGAATGTTATTTCCGGAATAACATAACTTTCAAGATACTTGGATCTAACTTCGACGAATGCCTGACAGTGTCAAAGAAAGTACTCCAGAGTTTCACTGTCCTCTCCACATGCTCTACATTCGTCTGAATCCGCACGTCCAATTTTGTATAGATGAACATCACTTTCAAGATACTTGGATCTAACTTCGACGAATGCCTGACAGTGTCAAAGAAACTACTCCAGTGTTTCACTATCCTCTCCACATGCTCTACATTCGTCTGAATCCGCACGTCCAATTTTGTATAGATGAACATCACTTTCAAGATACTTGGATCTAACTTCGACGAGTGCCTGACAGTGTCAAAGAAAGTACTCCAGAGTTTCACTGTCCTCTCCACATGCACTACATTCGTCTGAATCCGCACGTCCAATTTTGTATAGATGAACATCACTTTCAAGATACTTGGATCTAACTTCGACGAATGCCTGACAGTGTCAAAGAAAGTACTCCAGAGTTTCACTGTCCTCTCCACATGCTCTACATTCGTCTGAATCCGCACGTCCAATTTTGTATAGATGAACATCACTTTCAAGATACTTTGATCTAACTTCGACGAATGCCTGACATTGTCAAAGAAAGTACTCCAGAGCTTCACTGTCCTCTCCACATGCTCTACATTCGTCTGAATCCGCACGTCCAATTTTGTATAGATGAACATCACTTTCAAAATACTTGGATCTAACTTCGACGAATGCCTGACAGTGTCAAAGAAAGTACTCCAGAGTTTCACTGTCCTCTCCACATGCTCTACATTCGTCTGAATCCGCACGTCCAATTATGTATAGATGAACATCACTTTCAAGATACTTCGATCTAACTTCAACGAATGCCTGACATTGTCAAAGAAAGTACTCCAGAGTTTCACTGTCCTCTCCACATGCTCTACATTCGTCTGAATCCGCACGTCCAATTTTGTATAGATGTGCACGTAATCCTGTGTGGAAACTCAGAATACTTACCATCATACTAATCTCAGACTTGCTCATTTTGAGGAGATTTCTCGTCTTGCTCTCATCAGGATCACCTCATAGAATCTTTGTGGTTCTATCCACCGTTTCATTATTTCAGTGAGGTTAACTACATCGAGCTCCCTTCCTTTTAAAGCTATTACATTCGCCCTTTCGTTGCCGACTTCTCCCGAATGGCCTGGTACCCATATGATGCAAACCTTACCTCTGGGAGAGTATTCAGTCAATGTTTTCTTACAATCCAATACGGTGTTAGATTTAATTCTATCACCTGATATTGCCCCAATTGCCTTCTAGCTGTCGGTAAATATATTAAGCCCTGTGGTCGCCATATTTATACTAATCCAATTTACACTTTCCGTTATTGCTCGTACTTCTGTCTGGAAGCTTATGTTATGATTAGGTAAACGGTGGTATATTTCTGTTTCTGGGTCTTCAATGTAAAACCCCAGGCCTACTTTGTCCCCTAATTTAGAGCCATCCGTGTGCAACGGATTTCTACTGATATTTGCTTCAATGTTCCGCTTGACAAAGATATTCTATCTGGGATCAGCGTTTCAAAGTTTCCGACATATTCTGTGTCTGGTATGCGATCAGGCATGTCTGATGAATGTGTATAACCTTCCAATGTGCCCAGAATACATTGATGACGTGTCCTATAACCTTTTTTGGCCAGTTCGCCTAAAGTAAAGAGCCGTTCGGCTGTAAGCGCCTTCTCATATCTTATATATGTTTCAATGGGTGGAATATCTAACAACGTTTCCAGAGCCTTGGTTCAAGTAGTACACATGGCACCACTTACACCCAAGCAGCATGTGCGCTGAACTCCCGTTAGTAGTTTGATATTAGAGTTTTTTTTTTTCAAAGCAGTCCACCAGATTAATGATGCATAATCTAGAATTGGTCTAATAACACTTTTATAATGTCAATTTGTCATAGCAGGACTAAGACCCCATTTCATGCCTATGGTTCTCCTACATGTCGCCCAGCACTGATGTACCTAGTTGATTCTATCCTCTATGTGGTGTCTGCATTTTAATTTCCTGTCAAGTATTACATTAGTTAACCACCTGGATAATCGTAATCCGTATGTTTTGGGTCATTCGTCACTTTAGTGTCCTCTTTGTAAGCGGGAGCGGAGACAGTCGTCTCTTTACTGTCCTCAAGTAACACAGAGATTATACTCTTAAAAGTATTTTTTTTTTGTATTTCCGAAAGTATTTATTTTACCCATCTTTTGGAGAAATAATTATTACTTTCCACTAATATACCACCATCTGGTTGACTCAAATTTATATCTTTCGGGTCAATCGTCACATTATTGCCCCATAGTATTCTAGAGAGTAGACACTTGAAATTTTAGTTCCATTAATATCTTACAACCTGGCTGACTCCAATTCGTATGTTTTTGGTCTTTCGTCACAAATAAACTCTTTGTAAACGAGGATGAAGACAGTCTCTCACTTTAGTGTCCTCTTTGTAAGCGAGAACGGAGGCAATCGTCTCTTTACTGTCTCTTTGTAGGGTGTAGAGTGACGATTGACTTCCTCGTAGGACAAGCCCATGTTAAAATGGTTGGTCACCTGTGTTGTCAGGTGGCTAGGGGCCACCACAAGTGGTAGGTTGAATGGCCAGTTCGGGACTGTCCCGTCGAACTGCTGGGTTATCACCATTGTTAATGTTGTGTGGGTATAATTACTAAATAGTATTTATTGCAGAATATTATAACTTTTATCTTCTAATTTGTTACGGTATTTGAATTCAATTCACTTGAATATCTATTTACTAATTGAGCTTTTAAAATATTTTTTTTTTCAAATATTAAAAACTTAATACTTAATTCAACTCAATAAAGTGAATGTAACAATGATAATATCAAAACTAAAATTAAAACGTTATTATCTTTAAATAAAGGCAATAGCTAATTAATTAAAATAAAAATAAAATAAATACTTTATTAAAATTAAAGCTAAATACTATAAATTATAGAAGTTAGAAGTCATTACTAAATGAGTTTACCGTCATAATAAACTTTTAAATTTTGCAAAGAATAAATGACATCAGTTTGTTGACTTATTTTGGCTGAAAATGCTTTTAAAATGTTTTGTTTATATATATTTTATAATAAATTTCATAAAACTATCACAGGTAAATTATATTATGTTTTTTTGTATATATTACAATTAACATTATACTTTCTTTCCATTAGACACTACATAACCAACGTTTTAATTTGGAATTTTATGAATATATTTGTACCATAATTTCGAATAAGGATATTAAAAAGTTTGAATGTAATTTTAATAAACTGAACGAAAATCATTATGTTTTTAATGAACATTTAATATTTAGTAAAAACATGTCAAGCGGATTTAATGTTCGAGTCTATGTCGATGTAAATCAATTGAATAGTAGACATGTTGTTAAAGTTTTTGATATCCGTTTAGAAGCATGTCAAGCTTTGAATAGTACCTATGGAAATAAAATATATAAGTTTCTATTTGATGAATTACGCAGAACTAGTAATATACCTTTTAAGTGTCCATTTAAAGGGGTAAGTGTTATTAGCGGAAGGACTTAAACTTATTTTTTTTTACCAATATGTAAAACACATTTGATTGTAAATTGTTTTTTACTATATTTTAGAATTTCCTGTATAAATTTCAAAACTTTTCATTTACCGACAAATTTTTGCCAAGTTTTACGCCACTGCTAAATTTTACTTTTGGTCTGGATTTATATGAATACCAAAACTTACTGGCCACAACAAAAATTACCGGAGCTACAAGATCAAAAATTTCCAATAAAAATCATTGATTTTTAAATATATGTAAATTATTGTAAAAATTTCACAAATAAATAAATACAAATATGAAACAAGTGAGAGCTATGGCGACAATAGTCAACATCGGTCCATTATTTCTCCCAGGTTTAGAGTTTTATGTAGTCGGACTATATTTTTGATAATGCTTTTTCTGACAATGTTGCAAAAGAAAAATTGTAAGTTCAGTCGATTATTAGACATTTTGTAAACATTTTATTGACAACATTGTAAGATCTGACAACAGTGTATCACGGCTTTAAGAAACATTTATGTAAAGCTTTAAGTAATAAAATATGTGTGTTTTAGCGATCTTTGGAAATAGACTTTATATAAGACCTGTGACCAATTACGGTCATATCCGGAAAACATACAAAATAATGATTTTCTAATTTTATTCCGATAGTACAAGTGATTATCGGACGTAGGCTTTATATTGGAGCTACGACCAATTATGGACCGAACGTTTAATAAATTAACAATATCTTTTATCAATTGAAATATTACAAATATTACAAAAGTAATATTTGTGTTAAATTGTATATGGATATAGTTTTTTGGAGGAGGAAACCTTGTATGGAGACAACATTTCTCATTTCCCCCGAATATGTCTTTTTAACTTTGTAATCAAACTACAGGTCACAATTTTGGAGATAATTCCATGAAATTTGGCACATAACCTTCTATGGTACCATACATAAAGCATGTTGAAAATGATTAATATCGGTCTATTATTTCACCTAGCCCCCATACAACTGTACCCGCCGAATAGGGGTTTTAAGTTTATAATTATGTTTAATATACTCTTATCACGACATAAAGCTGCAAAAACCGAGTTGTATACAAGACTTGATGACCCTAGCCCCTATGTAAAGCACCCATCAAAATTTCAGTTAAATGTCCACAATTTTATTCAGCAATAAACGTCTTAAGTATGTATATCTGAGGCAAGGTACAATTCAACTTAAATGATTTATTATGGCAATTAAATCACATTAAATTGTTGTAAAAGTTTTAGGGTACTGTATGGTCGGCCTCGCCCAACTATAATTTCTTACTTGTTTTGTAATGAATTATGTGCGTTTAAGTGATTTTCAGGAGGGAGCTATGAGCTATGACCAATTATGGACGGATCTTGAAAAGATTTTACAGTAAAATTTTTACATATAAAACCGTTTATTTATATAAATTATATTGATATATATCAATATATTATATATAATACTTTAAATTATAGCAATTTTTAAAATATCATTATTCTAACGGAAGTTATTAACAATAAATTAATCTTCCGGGAATATGTTCTTTAAATGGGGGGTATATGCATTTTTCAACCGATTTTTTCGATTTTAACCAAAATTTGTTCCGGTACTAAGACTTTTATTTTCGACAACATTCATTAATGTATCTGTAGTAGTTTTTGTAATAAGTAAAAATTAATTTGTGAAAAGCACAATTTTTTGAGTTGTAGTATCAAATTTTTACTTATAACTCTGAATTTATTATACGGATCTCGATGATTTTCAATACTTTTCAATACTTTATTAAGTTCCAACGCTTAATTTTATAGTGAGATTTTGTCTTTTTTTTTGCGATTCGACTCATTTTCTAAGTCGATTAAGCGATGTCCGTCTGGCTGGCTGGCTGTCCATGTAAACCTTGTGCGCAAGGTACAGGCCGCAATTTGAATGAAATTTGTCACACACGCTTTTTTTGACCCTATTGAAAATGGTTAAAATCGGTCCATTATTTCGACTAGCCCCCATACAACCGTACCCCCCAAATAGGGCCTTTAGGCTTATAATTAATTTAAATTAAATGATCTATTATGTCAACAAAACTTAGTTTTATAGAACTTTAAATGACACTACCGATTTTTGTAATGATCGGACTTCATTTGACCCTAGCACCGACTATACATTCATACTTGTTTACTTTTAACAATATTTGTTCTTCATAGATCATGATACATAAAAACCTATATACAAATATGAAACTTTAGAACGCTTAATCAATATTTTTTTAATAGAAAAGATATCACATTTATCCAATTCACTAGCGGTATCGTATTGTTGTATCATCATATGTCAATAATATTTCACAGACAAAATTTTTTTAACACAAAAACAAAAGAATAGTGAAAACTTACGACATACAACGTTATGGCACTGATTGTGAATTGTATACTATTTTGAACTGATGAGTATGTCAAAATAACAAACAAAAGTTAAATTCATTCTGAAATATTTCACAAAGTTTTTAGCGAATTTCCAGTTTTATCCGAAAAATGTTATTATTGGTTTGTTTTGGTAGTACTTTATGGAAAACCACAAATAAATTTAGCCCAAAGTATTGTTATAAGGATAAAAAAAATGCAAATTTTCAACTTTCTTGCTTAAGCTCTTTAGAAGCATAATTTTGTGTAGATTTCTATGCTGTTAAAAAAAATTTAGAAATTAGTTCAAATTTTGCAAAGTTTAGCAATAACATCAAAAAAGTGGTGTAAACATTGTCTGTACAAAAATCGCAATATCTCAAAAACTAGAGCTAACCGAAAATTTTAATAAAGATTTTTGAACTCAGCGGATGGAATTTTTATTTAACTTGCATTATTTGTAAATGTAATTGATATTTTACCAATTAAGTACAATAACATGTAAATGTAATTGAAATTTCATTTAATTGGCTATAGAACAGGCCAATTTTAATGTTCCATCATGATCTGGAATAAAAAACAGGTAATGTACCTGTTCTACATATTAAAGTTCAATCATGATCTCGGATAAATAACTTTAACTTTCTAGCTTAACTTCGCGTAAACAATCTGACAATATCTTTGTCTTACTTTTTTGAGATACCGCTATCAGAAAGAATGCATCACGCACTTGATCTACCTTTCAAGTAGTCCTTGAACTACAATATATTATCGTAAGTTGATATATCTTATTTCCTGAGCCTTGGACGACATGTTTTATAAATTTATTAATAATTTAAAAACAAACTCCTAGTAAGGCAATTAATTAGTAATTGAACTGAGTATCATTTTGGGAAGTTATTTCAAAAAAGAAAGAAGATATATCAGAAATTACACCTTTGTTTTAAAGATGACAGAACGGACTTTCATATGGCTTGTCTTAATGCTGTTATAACGTGTCAAAACAGGGACAAAAATAGAATTTTTTCATGCGTCAAATCTCAGATGTTAGAAAAGTTCGACTGTGGATTCAGTTTAGTCCAATCCTTTATAAAACAAATACATTGATCTTTTTGGGTTAAGCATTTTACGGTCTCTGTTACATATATTGTTTGTGAAAAAAAACCTTCACCTTCTTTATACTAATTTTCATTCAACCATATAATCTTTGGCCTTGAAATATATATCATAGCAATTCCAAAAATTTAAATTAAAACTGACCAATTTTAACAGAAATGCAAAACGCACTTTTAACAATATACATACATATGTACAGTTTCCAACATTTGTAGTACATCAAAATTTTATTCTTGGGCCACACAATATGAATAAAACCAAAAAAATGTATACATATATGACGTCTGACTCCGCCAAATGTTTGTACGTACAAATGTAGTTTTCATTTAAATTAAGCCTTAAAGATCTTAAAGTCTGTCCTGTCAGTCCAATAAATTTTACTTTACATTTAAGACACAGCAGGCAGTATTTGTGTGCTTTTCATGAGGGATAAACTATGTTGACGGCGCCAAGGTAAGTTAAATTTTGTTGTTGGTTGTGGCAAGTAATATATGTATGTACTTGTGACTATGTACGTAGTTGTAGCTTCTACTTTAGTTGTATTTATATTACACATGCTTTCTTTTGCAGTTTGAAGCAAATTGAATTTTGATTGAAGTTGTATGACTTTTTATTATTCTTTTAAATACTAAATGACTAGGCATCATCAATAACTGATTCCTTTTCATTATACTCTACATAACTAAAATAAATATGTAGTCCTTTCGTCGTGCCTTTGTTACCTAGAATTGTATTAAAACATTTGATTAACAATAATTTTGTTATATTATCTGAAAAATGAGTACCCGTCTAAGACTAGGGTACTCTTTTGATGATTAATCCTCATCTGTTTTCAGCTGTTTAATGTAATGTAAAAAAAATTCAAGAGAATGGAACTCTTGATGATTTTTTAATTTCATTTTCACTTACTTATGATTTCTTTTATTTTGCATGTTTTTTTCGGAATGTGTTCTTTTTTCTCCTTTGTAATCTAAATATAAATATATTTTAACTTGCTGCTGCGTTTTTGTTGTTGTTATTTACTGAATAATAAAACTAAACAAGTTAGAGTGCTATATTCGGCTGTGCCGAATCTTAGATACCCTCCACCAGCTACTTTTATATTATTACTTTTCTAATTGATCAAATATTTGTAGAAATAAGTTTTCTCATGTCTTTAATGGAAAATATCCCAAAAGTTAAATTTATTAAAATTCCAAGATTTGAAGCATGGATGCGAATAAGGGCGTAAAGACCACCTTTTCAAAATCGCGTTTTTTCGCATAATTATATTAAACTAACCTTTTTACATCTATTCATAAAAAATAAATTGAAAAATATAAATTTTTCGCTAATATAGATAGTTTTAAAAGCACGATTTTTAAATACTATTTATTTTTTTGGGTAAAAAATATTAGCAATTTAATGTATTTTTCTGTAAAAAATCGTATAAATTTTAATTCTAATTGCACCAAATTTGCAGAATGGTTGGAAAACATTTCAAATTTATTAATTTTTTAATTATATTGCAAAAAAGATTATTATTGAATGAATTATTTAAGTACGAAAGTGTGGACAAGAAGAAGGGCGTATATCCATAACTATAGTTATATTTTAAAAAATTATTATATCTTGTTTTTTTAGGATTATTTTAGTTAAAGAGGTCCTATCCAATTTGATAATGAACTAAGATACTAATGTGGTTCGCTGATTTTGACAATAACGCAATAAGGTGCGATTTAAAGATTTTTCTAAGAAAAATTTTTCTAAGTACAATTTTTACTATGCTATTGTTATTATACTATTTTTATATGCATATTACTATAATTGATTAATATACCAAAAAAATCTGAAAACCGCTTATAGCAAACAATTTTTTAAATATATAGAAAAATTTAACTGCTCCAGGCTTCATTTATTTATATATACTTTCAACTAAAGTATATGGATATATGCCCTTATTCCATTTTAGCAAAATTTCAAGTATTAATTTTGGCAAGTTGTGACTCGAATTTTTTACTGAGTTTTAGCACAGGGATAGATGTGAGTTATATTTATGCATATATGTGAAAAAAGTAGGAAAAAATGCCGATTTTAAAGTTTTATGATGTTTTTATCGTCTTCTGTAAAATTTCCCAAATGGTTTATACGCCCTTATTCGGCTCCATGCTTCATTTATTGAACATTATAAATTTAGTAATTTACATGTATGTATGTATGTATGTATGTATGTATGTATGTATGTATGTATGTATGTATGTATGTATGTATGTATGTATGTATGTATGTATGTATGTATGTATGTATGTATGTATGTATATGTGTGAAAGATTTAAAGATTTTCAAAATACAAATACATATATAATCATGTTCTACACAAAATTTTGTTCAACACAAATTGATAATGCTCTTTAAATACGGTTAAAGCGCTTTTAGGGGCAGGACCTAATATATGAGAAATAGAAGTAAACTAAACTAATATTTTTGCCAAATTATGTATCAATAGCTTAATTTGGTAATAAGTAATATGCGCTTGAGATTTTCGTAAAAGGACTTTGTATGGGAGCTATGTCCAATTATGTATATAAAGACAAAATTTCAGAATTTTGTATCTATATCGTTACTTGGTAATAAATATTGTGAATCTAAGTGAATTTCTGGACCTAGTATGAGAGCTTTGACCAAATATGGACCGATCGTAAAACAATTTTATAATGAATTTATGTATACAAGAGCAATATTTTTGATAAATGTATGAATATCAATATTTGGTTATGAGTTATGTGCGTTTTTCTGATTTTCGGATGGGAATTTTGTATGTGTGTTTTTCTAAGAGGGACCTTGTGAGGGAGCTATGATCAATTATGGACCGATCAGAAAAACATTTCATAATATTATTTCTCTGTATATGAGCAACACTTGTGCCAAACTTTATATGGATATTTTAATTTAGTAATGAGTTATGTGCGTTTTAGTTATTTTCAGGAGAAGACCTTGTATGGGAGCTATGACCAGTTATATACCGATGGAAAAAAATTTCTTAGTAATATTTTTTGTATATGATCAATACTTGTACCAAATTTTATATGAATATCTTAATTAAGTAATGAGTTGTATGTGTTTAAGTGTTTTTCGGAAGGGGAACTAATATGGGAGCTATGACGAATTATGGACCGATCAGAAAAAGATTTCCTGGTAGTATTCCTTTATGTGAGAACAATGCTTGCAACAAATTTTATTTCTTAATGAAATATGTGCGTTTAGGTGATTTTCTGGAGGGGACCTTATATGGGAGCTATGACTAAATGTGGACCGATCCAAAAAAGCTTTCATTGTAATATTTCTGTATATAAAAGCAATACTAGTACCAAACTTTATATCGATATCTTAATTTAGTAATGAGTTATGCGGGTTTAACTGATTTTCGGGAGGGGACCTTGTATGGGAGCTATGACCAATTATGGACCGATCCAAAAAATCTTTCATTGTAATATTTCTGTATATAAAAGCAATACTAGTACCAAACTTTATATCGATATCTTAATTTAGTAATGAGTTATGCGGGTTTAACTGATTTTCGGGAGGGGACCTTGTATGGGAGCTATGACCAATTATGGACCGATCCAAAAAAGCTTTCATTGTAATATTTCTGTATATAAGAGCAATACTTGTACCAAATTTTATATCGATATATTGATTTACTAATGAGTTATGCGGGTTTAACTGATTTTCGGGAGGGGACCTTGTATGGGAGCTATGACCAAATATGGACCGATCCAAGAAATCTTTCATTGTAATATTTCTGTATATAAAAGCAATACTAGTACCAAATTTTATATCGATATCTTGATTTACTTATGAGTTATGCGTGTTTAAGTGATTTTCGGGAGGGGACCTTGTATGGGAGCTATGACCAATTATGGACCGAATCAAAAAAGCTTTCATTGTAATATTTCTGTATATAAGAGAAATACTTGTACAAAATTTTATATCGATATCTTAATTAAGTAATGAGTTATGCGCGTTTAAGTGATTTTCGGGAGGGGCCCTTATATGGGAGCTATGACCAATTATGGACCCATTCAAAAATTTTTTCCTTTGTATAAATTCTATTGTCACAAAACTTTAATTTCTAAAATTTTGTGCAGATGTTGACATTACGACGGATGTTATTAACAAAAAACCAAATTTCCGGGAATTTGTACTTTTGTATGGGAGGTATATGAAATTGTGGGCCGATTCTAGCGATTTTACGCAGAGATTAAGCTCTTGTATGGAAACGAATGTATGCCGATTTTTATGGAATTATCTTGCATAGTTTTCGAGAAAATTGCATCAGAATGTGTAAAAAATGCCTATTTTTTTCGAGGTTGTTTCAAATTTTGATTCATAACTTTTCCCGATGTGAACTGATTTTGCCCATTTTCAATACCAAACAACTTAGGAAAACTAAGAACATTTTGGGTGAATTTGGTTAACTTCTATTTCTTCGTTTTATCGTGAGCGTGTTTTACACAGACAGACGGACAGACGGACAGACGGACAGACGGACAGACGGACATAGCTAGATCGACTCAGAATTTGATAAGGACCCAGAATATATATACTTTGTTGGGTCTTAGATGAATATTTCTTGGTGTTACACACGGAATGACAAAGTTATATATACCCTCTATCACCACTTATGGTGGTGGAGGGTATAAAAACTAAACTAGACTAGACTATAGACTAATCTATTGACTATACCATTGCCTGCACTAGTCTATTTGTTTGTCTATAGTGTAGACTATAATCCAGATCTAGTCTATAGTCTAGTTTGTAATCTAAATATAAATATATTTTAACTAGCTGCTGCGTTTTTGTTGTTATTTACTGAATAATAAAACTAAAAAACTAAACTAGACTAGACTATAGACTAATCTATTGACTTTACCATTGACTGCACTAGTCTATTTGTTTGTCTATAGTGTAGAATATAATCCATATCTAGTCTATAGTCTAGTCTGTAGTCTAGTCTATAGTCTAGACTAGTCTATAGTCTAGTCTATAGTCTAGTCTATAGTCTAGTCTATAGTCTAGTCTATAGTCTAGTCTATAGTCTAGTCTATAGTCTAGTCTATAGTCTAGTCTATAGTCTAGTCTATAGTCTAGTCTATAGTCTAGTCTATAGTCTAGTCTATAGTCTAGTCTATAGTCTAGTCTATAGTCTAGTCTATAGTCTAGTCTATAGTCTAGTATATAGTCTAGTCTGTAGTCTATAGTCTAGTCTATAGTCTAGTCTATAGTCTAGTCTATAGTCTAGTCTATAGTCTAGTCTATAGTCTAGTCTATAGTCTAGTCTATAGTCTAGTCTAGTCTATAGTCTAGTCTATAGTCTAGTCTATAGTCTAGTCTATAGTCTAGTCTATAGTCTAGTCTATAGCCTAGTCTATAGTCTAGTCTATAGTCTAGTCTATAGTCTAGTCTATAGTCTAGTCTATAGTCTAGTCTATAGTCTAGTCTATAGTCTAGTCTATAGTCTAGTCTATAGTCTAGTCTATAGTCTAGTCTATAGTCTAGTCTTTAGTCTAGTCTATAGTCTAGTCTATAGTATAGTCTATAGTCTATAGTCTATAGTCTAGTCTATAGTCTAGTCTATAGTATAGTCTATAGTCTATAGTCTAGTCTATAGTCTAGTCTATTCTACAGTCTAGTCTAGTCTATAGTCTAGTCTAGTCTATTGTCTAGTATATAGTCTAGTCTATAGTCTATAGTCTATAGTCTATAGTCTATAGTCCATAGTCTATAGTCTATAGTCTATAGTCTATAGTCTATAGTCTATAGTCTATAGTCTATAGTCTATAGTCTATAGTCTATAGTCTATAGTCTATAGTCTATAGTCTATAGTCTATAGTCTATAGTCTATAGTCTATAGTCTATAGTCTAGTCTAGTCTATAGTATAGTCTAGTCTATAGTATAGTCTAGTCTATAGTCTAGTCTATAGTCTAGTCTATAGTCTTGTTTATAGTCTTGTCTATAGTCTTGTCTATAGTCTAGTCTATAGTCTTGTCTTTAGTCTAGTCTGTAGTTTACTATGGACCAGTAGTAGGGGTGTTTTAGCGTGTTAAAGTCTCGCACATTGTCTTTTGATGATTTCACCTCTTTAAAAAAAAAAAAAAAGACTAGACTAGACTATAGACTAGACTATAGACTAGACTATAGACTAGACTATAGACTAGACTATAGACTAGACTATAGACTAGACTATAGACTAGACTATAGAAAAGACTACAGACTAAACTATAGACTAGACTATAAGCTAGACTATAAGCTAGACTATAGACTAGACTATAGACTAGACTATAGACTAGACTATTGACTTGACTATAGACTAGACTATAGACTAGACTATAGACTAGACTATAGACTAGACTATAGACTAGACTATAGACTAGACTATAGACTAGACTATAGACTAGACTATAGACTAGACTTTAGACTAGACTATAGACTAGACTATAGACTAGACTATAGACTTGACTATAGACTAGACTATAGACTAGACTATAGACTAGACTATAGACTAGACTATAGATAGACTAGACTATAGACTAGACTATAGACTAGACTATAGACTAGACTATAGACTAGACTATAAGACTATACTATAGACTATATACTAGACTATAGACTAGACTATAGACTAGACTATAGACTAGACTATATACTAGACAATATACTAGACTATAGACTAGACTACAGACTAGACTATTGACAAGACTATAGACTAGACTACAGCATATGCTACAGACTAGAATATAGACTAGATACTATAGACTAGAATATCAAAAATACTATAGATTAGACTATAGACTAGACTATAATTTAGATTTCAAAATAGACAATAGACTAGAATATAGACAAGAATATAGTCTAGACCATAGACTAGACAAGACTATAGTCTAGACTATAGACTAGACTATAGACTATATTATAGACTGGACTATATACCAGAATATAGAATAGACTATGGACTAGACTAGACTATATACAAGACTATAGACTAGACTATAGACTAGACTATAGACTAGACTATAGACTAGTCTATAGTCTAGTCTATAGTCTAGTCTATAGTCTAGTCTATAGTCTAGTCTATAGTCTAGTCTATAGTCTAGTCTATAGTCTAGTCTATAGTCTAGTCTATAGTCTAGTCTATAGTCTAGTCTATAGTCTAGTCTATAGTCAAGTCTATAGTCTAGTCTAGTCCATAGTCTATGTTGTTTTATGTTGATTGCTGCAATTTAACGTTTGCACTAGTTTAACAAATACTTGAAATCATTAATCAGTTAATTGTTTTGTTCTTTTTACCGGATAAACAACTAAACAAAACCGGTGAACAGGTAACAAAAAAAAAAATAATAATAATTATAATAATAATAATAATAATAATAATAACAAAATTGCTTGTATGTATGTTTATTTTTAATGATAACAATTTAATAATACGATATATAAATCTCTTATAAAAAAATTAACTGGTTTACACCTTTACTTTATTAAGTTTTGGATGTTCTGCCTTACTTATGGGTGTTAAGAAGTCTTAAATTGTCTTAGTTATTTAGTTGTCGTTCTTCCTACCACTGCTCCATATGGGAATTGAACCCTTTATTTTGCTCCTGAAGATCTGTAAACTCCCTAAACCCCTCCGGACAATATTCCAAAACACTTAAATGTGTTAAATTTACTACTATTAAAGTAAGGATAACATGTTATAAATGCTTTTTGCAACATACATACATAAATATGTATATACATGTTTTTTCATTTAAACAATTTGTATGTTTTCTGTTGTTTTATTATTGAATTTATTAAGACCTACAGCAATATTTTCAATTCGTTTGCTGTCTATAATAAAACTGTTAAAAGCTTTCTGTCAAAAGACAATTCTATTATGACAAGTTAAAACTTTGTTTTTGATTGAGGTCTATCTGTATATGAACAATAAATGGTCTGATCTATGGGTTTTTTTTGTATGAATATTCGTCGTTTTGACTGCTCTGTATTTATACCTCACACCACTTTAGAGTGGAGGGTATTTTGGGTTTGAGCTGATGTTTGTAACGCAATATAATTTTGGTCCGATACCAAAAGTTTACCAATCGGTTTAGAATCATTTTCTGATCAATGCAACTAAAAAACAAAATCGCGTTGTAGGGTATTATTTAGCCGGCCTCGCCCGACAATAATTTCTTACTTGTTTTTTTTTTATACCCTTCACCTTCGTGAGAAGGGTATATATAAGTTTGTCATTCCGTTTGTAATTTCTATAATATCATTTTCCGACCCTATAAAGTATATATATTCTGGATCCTTATAGGTAGCGGAGATGATTAAGCCATGTCCGTCTGTCTGTCTGTCTGTCCGTCTGTCTGTCTGTATGTTTGTTGAAATCAGTTTTTAGAAGACCCCAGATATCTGCGAGATCCGAATCTTCCATAATTCTATCAGACATACGACCGGCAAGAACGCTATTTAAAATCAGCAAAATCGGTCCATAAATAACGGAGATATGAGCAAAAAACCGAGACAACCCTCTGAAAATTTATATAAAATTTAGATTTTTTATTCATGCTCAGACAGAAACTGCAAGAAACAAAAACAAAATACATAACAATACGGTAAAATATTGTTATTGTAATTTGTTTATAAAAGCAAAGCAGAGCAAGAGCAGCAGAGCAAGAGTAGCAGAGCGAGAGCAGCACTAATGTTTTGTTATTGGCTAGAAATATGAAATTAAGTATGTAGAGCCTGGATTAAGTGAGAACCTATAAAAGGGACTTTCTGGTACTTTTTCGTTCTTCAAAAGGTATTTTTTGAAATTTCTATATAATATTGAACCTAGAAACATGAAATTAAGTATGCATGGCCGGATTAAGTGAGGACCCAAACAAGGGGAGTTTTTGGTAGTTTTTCGTTTTTCAAAAGGTACTTTTTGCAATTTCTACAATATTGAACCTAGAAACATGTAATTAAGTATGTATGGCCCGGATTAAGTGAGGACCCATAAAAGGGGACTTTTTCGTTGTTCAAAAGGTACTTTTTGCAATTTCTACATTATTGAACCTAGAAACATTTAATTAAGTATGTATGGCCCGGATTAAGTGAGGACCCATAAAAGGGGACTTTTTGGTACTTTTTCGTTCTTCAAAAGGTACTTTTTGCAATTTCTACAATATTGAACCTAGAAACATGTAATTAAGTATGTATGGCCCGGATAAAGTGAGGACCCATAAAGGGGACTTTTTGGTATTTTTTCGTTGTTCAAAAGGTATTTTTGCAATTTCTACAATATTGAACCTTGAAACATGTAATTAAGTATGTATGGCCCGGATTAAGTGAGGACCATAAAAGGGGACTTTTTGGTACTTTTTCGTTCTTCAAAAGGTACTTTTTGCAATTTCTACAATATTGAACCTAGAAAACATGTAATTAAGTATGTATGGCCCGGATTAAGTGAGGACCCATACAAGGGGACTTTTGGTACTTTTTCGTTTTTCAAAAGGTACTTTTTGCAATTTCTACGATATTAAACCTAGAAACATGTAATTATGTATGTATGGCCGGATTAAGTAAGGACCCATAAAAGGGACTTTTTGGTACTTTTCGTTTTTCAAAAGGTACTTTTTGCAATTTCTACGATATTAAACCTAGAAACATGTAATTAAGTATGTATGGCCAGGATTAAGTGAGGACCCATGAAAGGGTACTTTTTGGTACTTTTTCATTCTTCAAAAGGTACTTTTTGAAATTTCTATAATATTGAACCTAGAAACATGTTATTAAGTTCGTATATCCCGGATTAAGTGAGAACCAGTAAAAGGGGACTTCTTGGTACTTTTTCGTTCTTCAAAAGGTACTTTTTACAATTTCTACAATATTGAACCTAGGAACATGTAATTAAGTTTGTATGGTCCGGATTAACTGAGGACCCATAGATGGGGACTTTTTGGTACTTTTTCGTTCTTCAAAAGGTACAAAAGGCTTTAAACACATCATGATGAAGGGTATATAAGATTCGGCACAGCCGAATATAGAACTCTTACTTGTTTTCTATATAAAACAGTTTGTCAGTAGGTATTTCATGTAACAATACATGTTTACAAATTGAGCTAAAACTTTCTGAAGTTACTATGAGCTGTAAAAGGGAAAAGAATTATGAGCCAATTGTGGATGAATAATTGAAGAGAATTGTTAGAATTTTTGTTAATTTATGGAGATATATTCGAAAGCTATTACATTCTTTTAAAAAGACGTAAAAGAATTTAAGAAT
Source organism: Lucilia cuprina (assembly GCF_022045245.1). Classification (NCBI taxonomy): domain Eukaryota; kingdom Metazoa; phylum Arthropoda; class Insecta; order Diptera; family Calliphoridae; genus Lucilia; species Lucilia cuprina. The sequence continues at coordinate 15,492,677 of NC_060954.1, forward strand.
ATTTTATTAATATTTTAAGATTAAAATTATTTAATCTTAAAAATTTTCTGCATTTCAGCAGCTCATATTGATATTTTCTGTTACATATGTATCTTAGAATAGTAATGTTATAAATTAATTTACTATTGTCACAATAAACACTTCAATTGAAATCCTAATTGAAAACTTTAAATCAATTTAAAATAAATCGTATTTATTTTCATTTTAAATGTTGTCTTTAAAATAACAAATAAGATAGGAAAAAAAACTTATCAAACTTGTTATATGTACAAAAAGTTCAAATCACTCTTGTCATCCTGTTGGTATTTTATGGCACCCTTTTCCACAAAAAAAAAGAAAAAAACATGTAAGAAATTATAGTCGAGCGAGACCGACCATATAATACCCTAGACCTATTACAAAAAGTAAAATGTGATTTGGTTTTAAAATCAAAAATACTTAAGCCATTTACTGTTGAATAAAACTGTGGACATTTAAGTCAAATTTTGAAGGTAAAGATGCTTCAAACCTATCGTCAAATGACGCCCAATAATTGTAAAGTTCATGAGAGTCATCAAGGACCTATGTTAACCATTTTCAACAAGTTAGATAGAAGATCTTGTACCAAATTTTATTGAAATATCTTCAAAATTGCAACCTGTAGTTTCATTAAAAGGTTTGTATGGACGGACGGACGGACGGACGGACGGACGGACGGACGGACAGACGGACAGACTGACAGACGGACGGACAGACGGATGGACGGACAGACGGACAGACGGACAGACGGACAGACAGACTAACATAGCTAAATCGACTCAGAAAATGATTCCAATAGGCATACTTTAAGGTGCGTATAGGACCAACAGCACAAACCCAATATACCCTTCCCATTAATGTGGTGTAGGGTATAAAAAACACAAATACTGCTCAGATGTGTTAGTGCTGTTATTCCATTGCTATTTTTCTTTTTGTTGATTTACTTTACTAAATCCCCCTTTGTACACTTTCAAAAGAAACAAGCAATTTATTTTTTGCAAAAAAATAAAAAAGAAAAAAGTATTTGAGAAAGTTTTATTTTGTAGTAAAAGTGTTTGTTCAAGTATGATTTACTTAAAATATTATTGACAAGTTTGGTAAATTGTTATTGCTTCCTTTTTTGTTGTGTTGCTCTTATTTGTCTTTTATTTTCATTGTTTAACAAATGGTTGTTTTTAGTATTTGTTTATCTAATACATTTGTTTTAGTTTTTCTTCTACAGACACGTGTAAGAGAAAAAAACTTACTCATGATTAAAAGTGGGACTGGTAATTGGATTATAATAGGAGAATAGTATAAAAATAAACAAGGCCGCTCATTGTAAGTTTACTGACTTTATCATTACATTTGGAACATATCGTAATATTGATATAGACCCACAAAAGGAAATATATTCAGTGCTGTCTACAGCAATCTGATTTAAACCACCACCACACACTGTGCAATATAGTATGTAGAGAACCTATGCTTGTAATTCACAAATTCATAAAAATTTTTTATTTATTCTCCTTCTTTTTCATACACCCGGCATAAATTTGTATTTAATTTGCTACTAATTTCAAATTTCTTTCATATGTAAATTTAAAACCGCTTGACAAATTGTTGAAATTAAAATGTGTGTGATGTTTTTTCCTCCATTTTATTTAACATATTACTGGCATAATTATTATTCCTTCTTTTTTCTGGCCTGAACTCACAACATGTCACTGGCGAAGGAAAATAAGAACGTATGGTGACACTAACGACAAAAAATAACCACAAATAGCGATGAAAAAATGGGAAGTCTATGCCACAGACTCCTGTTCTTCGAAATCATACAATGAATCATACATTTGTACGTACAAACGAGTATGAGAATCTACATGCATATGCATCGTGTCGTCATGGCAATTACATGAATAAAGAAGGGAATTTTTTTAAAGCATATGCCACTCTCTTCACTGGCGGCATAATGTATAATATTGGTCAGCGAGTCTTAAAGGGTTTGATGATGAGTAATTTGAAAGAAAATACATGTTAGTTAGTTAAATTTTGAAACCAGACCAGACTATAAACTAGACTAAAACCATACTTTAGATATTGACTAGACAATAGATTAGATTATAGACTATGCTTTACTTTAGACTATAGAATAGAATATATCTAAATATATATAAATAACTAGAATATAACTAAAGACTAGACTATATACTAAACTATAAACTAGCCAATAGACAAGACTAAGCTAAAGGCTAGACTATATACTAAACTATAAACTTAACTGTAGACTAGACTATAGACGGGACTAGACTATTGACTAGACTATAGACTAGACCAGATTATAGATTAGACTACATCTTAGACTGAAGACTATAACGTAGTTTATAGACTAGATTATAGACTA
>NC_060954.1:15495177-15496917 GCF_022045245.1 Lucilia cuprina
TAGACTATAGACTAGACTATAGACTAGACTATAGACTAGACTATAGATTAGACTATAGACTAGACTATAGACTAGACTATAGACTAGACTAAAGACTAGACTATAGACCAGACTATAGACCAGACTATAGACTAGACTATAGACTAGACTATAAATCGTTTTTAAAAGTTTTATAAATCATAATACATACCCATTCAAATTTTTCTATACGTATGAGTAATAATTTTAATGAATTTTGTTACTGATATCTCATACGTTCAGTGCGGCTCAATTTTTCTTTGTTTCCTATGCTTCTTGGGACGTATGATTAATAATTTAATGGTTTGTTTTATAAATAACTAATACGTTTAGTTTGACACGTAAGGTAAGGCTTCAGCGAGGGCGTATGCGGTGGGGGTCTAATTCTAAAATAGGTTTTCATATTTGGAAAGAAAATTTTTATTTTTAAATATATTTAAATTTTAGAAGATTTTGATAAAACAATTTGAGAACTATTGTTTGTATACATTATATCTCTTGCTGGTTGTTTTTTAGGTGATTGTGTATTTTAACCTTTTTTCTTTGTGTGAGCCCAGTGTTAATGTTTTTGTTATTTTTATTATAGTGGCTGGAAATTTCACAACAAAAAGAATAAAATCACGTTAAAAAAAGGAAAACAAGAAACGCGTTAACATAATATTATTTTTTCACACAAACATTTTTTTAAGTATTTTTATGCAAAACTTTAGCAGCATATATATTTTCATATACTAAAAGCACCTTTTTGTGCTTTTAAACATAATTTACTTTAAGGACACTTTTTCATGCTATAAGTGAACAGTGGCACTTACATACATACAAGAGTTTTTTGTGCATATTTTATTATTATTTTTTTTATTTGTGGGTAATGAGTAAATGAACAGTGTTGACAGTTTATTTGTTTAAATTAATTTATAAAATAAAGTGAAATAATTCAAATAAGGACTTGAGCAAAAAAGAGGTAAATGAGGTTTTTATTTAAAAAAAAAGTTAAAGACATGTGATTTATAATAGCTTTAAGACTATTAAAGCGTAATGTAATTGAAAGTAAGAAAAGGATGTTAACTGCGATTGATTTGTGATTACTCTGTACAACATTTTAACACCATAGTAATAAAAAGTATAAATAGAGCATTATACTATTGTTCTGAATTTAATTTTTTAATTTGAATTAGTTTTCTTGCACATTTCATTTATTTAATTAGCATTTTTTAAACATTTATTTAACACTCTTATTACAGCCTTAAATTTTTCGCTGTTGGATATTTTTTAATGTACTTATTTTTATAACTAAATCAGAAAAACAAAACTCTGGAATGCATAAATCAGAGTGAGCAAGTTTACAAGAGGCAAAAGAAAATTTAATTCTAACATATTTTGTTGACATAATTTTAATTAAAACTTACCTTAGATATGTATGTATGAGTTGCAGTTTTTTTCAGTTTTTCTTATTGGCAAACTTCTAGATATTCGTTTAAAAATGTACAAAATATACACTCTCACACCCTCTTAGGGCCATATACGTTACAAGTTTTTAAACATTTTTTTGATGCTGTTTTTTTATTAGTAATTGAAAATGAGAGAAAAACTTTTATATGTCACTCTACTCTATTGTTTGTTCTTTTTATACCCTTCACCTTCGTGAGAAGGGTATATATAAGTTTGTCATTCCGTTTGTAATTTCTATAATATAATTTTCCGACCCTATAAAGTATATATATT
>NC_060954.1:15497017-15501107 GCF_022045245.1 Lucilia cuprina
TGCGCATGGTACCGGTCATAGCCAATGTGCAAAAATTGCCACCTGAGTCTTCATTGAAGACAAAGGGGCGATGGTAGACCGTTCTCAAGTCTACCCAGTGGATGAAAATGACCACCGTGAGATAAGGCCGACACGGCAGGTGCTCACGTTAAAACTATCGACAGTCTGCCGAAGACAACAGATACCCCACAGAGGAGTGACTGTGGAACTAAGCATTGGAATTGAGTTGGTGTCAATTGTATATGATACGGGATGAATGTAGAGGTATGCGGGCCTCCACCCACCCGTATACTTAAATGATTGTATCGTATGTTTTTCTCTTATGGGTGTGTCGGATAAATGACAAGTGTGGTGTGTTGAACGATGATGAATGAAAGGTATCATACACAAGTGACACCATTAAATTTTCCTTCCTTGTTCAGGTATGTTCAGAGTAAACTCTGTTCATACTTCTGGTAGGAACAGAGTGTCACCGTGAGTAAAAACAAAGTCTCGGGGTATTTGACGGACTTGTACTTCGGTTTACCGGATGCGTCTCTGCATAGTTGTAAAGGGAAGTGACGTTTTACATCCCGGAAAGAGATGAAGAGGAGAAGAGCAATTGTCAAATACACATGAGGGCAATAGTGAATTGTTTATTATACCCACCCAGTGGTTGTAAAAGTACCACTGTGATATAGGGTTACGCGCCAGGTACTCATGTAAAGCACTTCTGCTCTAACATCCAGACTAGTTTGAGATTCGTAGTGTGTCCCTCTAATGAATATCGGGTATCACTTAACGAAATGGCGAAGGATTCGAGCTTGTAACAGCTCTGTGTATTGAGTCACTATAATCGAATATCTATCATATCTTACTGTGATGTCGGACTATTTATATCTTTGGGTAAAACCGCACTATATTATAATAGGAATATAATGAAATGACAAAGCGAATATTGAGATACTAGTTTCGTAATGCATATTTTTAATCTAGCATAAACTTTACAAGTCTGCTGAGACCAAGATGATGAACGAAGGTTTTTAAGTGTAAGGGTGCTTTTAAGGATGAGACTAGGTCTGCGGGTAGATAATTTGATAAGGCACTGCCTAATGGGAGCGAATTGAGCATGCAAAAAGACTTAATCTTCCCTACAATACAAAGACATAGAGGAAACTATATAATACTCTCCCTGTTCTGCTTTGATGAACATTGATGAAGTAGCGGTAGGTTCGATTTTACATTAAACACTGGTAGGTTCGATTCTACATTAAACACGGACATATAATGTCCTACATGACCGGTTGTATCTTTAACATAACCTTACTCACATACACACAAAGCTATAGTGTCTTAAAGCTGTGATACACGTTTGTCATATCTTACAACGTTGTCAAAAATATATTCAACCATCGTGAGAACTAACAATAATTGTCTTGTTCAGACGGACCGCAGTGTAAAACAAAAATTTTAATTTGACACAGTTGTTAAAAATTTTCTAAACATTTTTCTGCCTGTAATATAAGATCTAATAACTACGTATACATAGCTTACAATTTTCCGTAAATGATAAGTTAGCTATTTCTGCTTCTCAACCATTTATCAACAAAATTTTTAATATAAATAATTTATGGACACAATTTTGGACACTTCATTATTATAGTTGACAAAAGTTAAATTTTCATGATGTTGTTTTAAAAATTGACATGTCCAGTAAATATGAACATGTAAATATATTTGTAGTTATTGGGAAAACTTTTAATAAATTAAAATTTTTTCTTTACAAAAATGAAAAAGTATTTTATTATAACACTACGCTATAGCTCGTGTTATGTGTACATATGTATATGTTAGTTTAATTAAAATTGTTTGAAAGTATTTTAAAAATGAAGGACTCAGAAGAAAAATTTATAGTTGGTCATATCGTAACATATATGATACTCTATATTGGGTTTATTGAACTAATGTCTATTCATTAATCTATTGACTTGGTTATTGATTAGTACAATCTGCTTATCTACTAATTAACTTACTGAGTGGTCTCTTTTGAACTAGTATATTGATAAGTCTTTACATTGGCTTAGGTTAGCAAATAGTTAGATGTATTAAAGTCAACACACATACATAGCTGTTCTTTTCTGTTCTTCTATGCTGCAGTCCAGTCAAAAACGTTTTAAAATTATACACGACTGGTACAAATTTGATACCAAAGTGTCCATAATTTATCAATAACATCCGTTGTCAAAGTATGCATGGATGGTTGTTAACAAGAACATTGATTTGTCGAAATAACAACGATATATTGTTGAAATGACACAAAGCATAATTGAAATGACAACAATGCATTGTTGCAATATCAACGATGCACTGTCAAAATAACAACGGTGGTTGTCAAAGAGATAACAAGGGGTTACTTCATTTTTATACATGTCCGTTTTATTTAATATTAACAAACGTTGTAAGCTTACTTTAGACAAAGGATTATATCAATTTCAGTATCTTTTACCGGGTTTTTTCCCCTACTTATGGCAAGTGAATGGATTATCATTGTCATAAGAAGGACAACAAGGAAAACATTAATATCTTTCCTAAGCAAAATACAACTTCTTAATTTACCTCAAGTTTCGTGACTGAATATCTCCAAGTTTACTGGTAACAAGATGGTGTTCTTGGATTAACGTTATGTAGATAGCTTCGCTTTACTTGAAACACAGCAAATCGTTCGATGCAGTCTTTGTTACCACACCCGATGATCATGTGAGTTTGTCAACAGGCTTCCGCAAGATCTACAAATCTAGATGTAGCCATCTGGTTGAAAGCGATCTATTTGTAGGTTAATTGATGATGCTAAGCTAGTTAAAGGTTTTAGCCGCTTACACGTTGACACATTCCTCTACTTAAGGTCGTGATTCCTTAAGTAGAGGAGAGTACAAAGTAGAGAGTATTTGATGCTGCAGAGAGCATTTGAAGACCGATTACAATTTTCGTCATATTCTGTGTCCTGTTTCTTGTCCTTCTGTCCTGGGTCTTTCGAATTTTGTTCGTCTTTCTTTACTTTTAGGAAATCTGAGCCAATATGGGACAACAATTTAAGTTCGTCATATTCTGTGTCCTGTTCTGAAATCAGAGCCAATATGGGACAACAGGTACTCCTCATCAGTCTAATAATGTTCTTTTAGACATTGTCGATCCTCTGAAATCAAACACTCACCGGGATTCCACACTATACGTGTTGGAAGGATCCTGGATTTGGTCTAACAGAACCGGTAAATAATAGGTTTTCTAGTCTATAGTCTAGTCTGGTCAAGTCTCGTCTAGTCTGGTCTAGTCTAGACTAAAGTCTAGCCTATAGTCTAGCCTATAGTCTAGGCTATAGTCTAGTCTAAAGTATAGTTTATAGTTTAGTCTATTGTCTAGTCTAAAGCTTAAACTACGGAAACAGACACTACCATATTGAGGTCGTGATTTCTATATAACCGGTGATGATCACTTACTCCACAGTCCCTGATAATGTGGATTAGTTAAAGTAGATACTAATTTATCTATTGTCTGTGAAATAGTCTCTTGATTGGTCTATAGCGTTACGTATCTAGAATTTGGTGTAAAGACTAGTCTATAGTCTAGTCTTTTCAAGTCTCGTCTTGCCTGGTCTAGTCTATACTTAAGTCTAGCCTATAGTCTAGGCTATTGTCTAGTCTAAAGTCTAGTCTATAGTCTATTTTATAGTTTAGTATATTGTCTAGTCTATAGCCTTAACTTAGGAAGCAGACACTACCATGTTGAGGTCGTGATTTCTATATAACCGATGATGATCACTTACTCCACAGCCAGCATCCAGCAATGTTTACTGTTTAAAACAAGACGAAATCGGTGGCTCTTATACAAAAACAAACTACAACAACTTTGTTTCAAAGTATTGAAAAAATGCTGACTTTCCAATTAACAGAGTATGAAAATGGCACACAAACCCTAACACCCCTAGTTGAACTAATGGAAAAGTGAACTAATTGAAAAAAGTATCTTAAATTAAATGAATAATATAAGAAGTTTTAAATAAACACTTTTGTTGAGAACTCCAGCTGTTCAAAAAAAAAAAAAAAGTAAAGTATTT
>NC_060954.1:15501207-15586758 GCF_022045245.1 Lucilia cuprina
AAGCAGTAGACTGAGACACCAATTTTTCAATCCCGGTCAGATTGGAGGTATTGGGCCCTCTTTATACCCCGGGATTGCAATAACACCAAGGCGGAGGTCTTCGCCAAGTCCCCACAATAAGACCAGATGTACTTGTAGCACCTCTATACCCCCCGATTACAGTACACACAGATGGGATCTATCATCAAGGAAACATGCCCTTTGACTTTTAGACTCCAGCAACCAATTGCTTGGCGTCCAATGCAATTATGTTTAACGCCTAGAGTAGATAAAAGCTCACAGGAGAACTCTTTGCCTATCACTGATCTAAAGTCTGTTTTCGATTTATATGGTGATTTTTGCATAATGACTATACGTGCATTTCTATAAAAATCATAGATATATTTCAAACATTTTTTTCTTATAACAACACTCAAACCTTTAAACTTATCCTTTTACTACTACAACTTAAAAAATGTTCCCTTATTAATTTAAATGTTTATTTCTCATTTATAATTTCATTCATTATACTTTTTGCACAAATACTTTGTGTAATATAATTTCTCCATTAACCGTGTAAATATCACTTAGTTAAATTAAGTTTAAACTAAAGTGTGGTTTTTGTGTGGGTTCATTAGGGAAAGTCCTTTAGTGGTAGTGCATTTTTACAATAAATAATTTTCTTTATACGTACTTTTACTATCCATTTAAAGTTTTAGTTTCTTCTACTCCCAATACTTTGTATTAACTTTCCCAGGATGGGCTTATTTAAGTAGAAATTAAGTGTAAAAAATGTGCGATTATTTGTTCATTTTAGTTGCTATAGAAAAAAAAACAAAACACTTTTTGGATTTTCTTTTACTAGAATGCATTTTGTTGACTCTACTACTAGTTTGTCTGCCGCTGAGTTTTTTTCCTGCTGCCTTTCTTATCCTTTTTCCCACAGTTTATAGTTCAAAGTTTTATTTGTTTAAATTTTAATGAATTTGTGGCACTTTGGTGGTTGCCTACTACAAACCATTCTGTTTAATTTTTATTTTCCTTTATTTTAGTACTTGACTTCCATTTGTTTTACCATTCTTTCGTTTACAGTTTTCTTTACAATTTTAATAGCGATTACTCATCATTTTCCCTTATAATCCTTTGGAAAAGTACAAAAAAGTTGGGGTGTACTGTGTTTATGTGTTTTGATAAAGATAATAAAATTAAAGTAATGAAGTAGTTAAGTTATAAAATTATACGCATTTACAAATCCATGAAAATATTATGATAGTGGCATATGTCTATATTATGGAGGTTATATACATACATCCATTTAACTTTTAAAAAGTTTTTTTTTTAACTATTCAATTTTCATTCAGAGGAAAGTTTTACAAAAAATTTTTCATTTTAATTTAATTTTATTACTTAGAGTTGCAGAGATTGAAATTTAAGAATCAGAACGGATAAAAAGAGAATGAGTTAAAATTCAAATAAAAACAAGTATGAATTTATCGGACATTGCCGACCATATGATACCCTACACCAGTCAGTATGTTAAAATTTTGATTTTTTTTTAATAAAGCATTTAATTTGTTTTATTGTGAAATATTTTTACTTATTGTTGACAAAAAAAGAGATTTTCTACAAGAGGGCTCATAGGGGAGAGGGGGTAAATATGGGCCTATCCTTATAAATTTTGATGGATGAATTTACGTCTACTTCAAAGTCATTTATGTACATTTTAATCGTTTTATAAGTAATTATAAGTTAATTTTGACCTTTAAGTCATTTTCTGAAGGGGAGTCTTTATGGGGGCTAGGGTCAAATGAGGCCTGAACACAATAAAGATTAGTATTGTAATTTATTGTTCCATAAAACTAATTTTTGCTGCTTTTTTTGACATTAGAAAACATTTAACGTACTTATGAGCCTAAAGGTCCGATTCGGGGGTACGGTATTATGGGGGCTAGGAGAAATAATGGACCGATTTCAACTATTTTCAATAGCGATCGTCCTTGAACTAAAAAAGAGTATGTGCTAAATTTCATCAAATTATCTTGAAAATTGCAACCTATAGCGTGCGCACAAGGATTACATGGACACACAGACAGACAGACAGACAGACGGACGGACATAGCTAATTCGACTCAGAAAGAAAATTTTGAGGCGATGAGAAAAAACATGCTTGATCTAAATTTCATCAAATTATTTTGAAAATTGCTGCCTGTACCTTGCGCACAAGGTTTAAATGGACAACCAGCAGGACAGACGGACATGTCTTAATCGACTCAAAAAATGATTCTGAATTGATCGGTATACTTTAAGGTGGGTAGAGGACCAATATTTTTGTGTGTTACAAACAAACGTATAATTCCCACCCCACTATAGTGGTGTAGGGTATAATTCGGAGTGTATGGTTGTATGAGCGTTAACCATTTTCAATAGGCTTCCTTTCTTGGAGCAAAAAAGCTTGTTTGCTTTGTGCGCATGTACTATGCGCACAAAGCAAAGAAAGATTGCCAGCCAGACAGCCATAGCTTAATATACTCAGAATATAGGAAGAATATTTTTGCATGTAACGAACATCAGTACAAGCCCAATATACCCTCCCCACTAAAGTGGTGTAGGGTATAAAAATTGCTTGCTCTGTGTTCTTTAAAGACGATCAGAGGAGTGGTCGACAAATTTTCGAATAATTATTAATACGACATGTATCATTCTGAACTATAATTCCAAATGTTCGGAATGTGAACAAAGTATATTATGCCCTATTATACTATTCTTATGTCTATAACCTTGAGACATGAAACATTAATTAAATATCTATAAAGAGCGTACAAAACGAGCAAAGAAATGAAGCAGTTAAGATCTAAAATACGACTAACTAACTAACTAACTAACTAACTAACTAACTAACTAACTAACTAACTAACTAATTAACTAACTAATTAACTAACTAATTAACTAACTAATTAACTAACTAACTATCTTACTAACTAACTAACTAACTAACTAACTAACTAACTAACTAACTAACTAACTAACTAACTAACTAACTAACTAACTAACTAACTAACTAACTAAATAACTAAATAACTAACTAACTAACTAACTAACTAACTAACTAACTAACTAACTAACTAACTAACTAACTAACTAACCACGTCGGAATATAGTTTATTTAGTCTTCAGTATGGCCTCCGGTATGTTAGTGGTTCGTGTTCTAGTCTGGTAAACCGGAGGTCGTGGGTTCGATTCCCACCTGAGGCACTGGTTAAGGAGCGCACAACAGGCCCGATAGAGGCCTAGGTGTATTTCTTCGGATTTGGTGTATATATGTACATCCTCCTTTCAAACTAACTAACTAACTAGTCTTCAGTATATAATTTGTACTAAATATGTATTTACAAAACATTTACAAGAATATTAAACATTTAATTGTAACTTAAAAGGTTTTTTTTTAATTAAACTACAACTAAGCTACAGCCCACTTAAGTGTTTCATTAGTTTTTAATGCCGCAAGTACTTTTTATCATTGTCATATTTACAAATTTGTTTGTTAAACCACACTCTGTAGTATCATTAAATTTCATTTTAACTGTTGTTTCTTTTTAATTGTTTTTCAATTTGAAATTATCTTCCATAAAGCAACCATAGTATGAACGTAGTTTTTTTTTTTCATTTATGGCTCAGTGGGACTTTGGAGCAATTTTAACAAAATTAGTTTCAAATAACGACCAAAACTAATTGAGCTTAACAGCAAACTACCGCCACATAAAAAGGGGACACCAAATACGAATACATATACATATACATACATATATTCAGTTGGTAGCTTGTAGTATAATTTTATGCTCTCTAGTAAAATTTGTTAATAGCCATGGCGAGTGTCCACCCATTGTAACAACTAATATTACAAACATATGTGCAACAACTTGCAACATAGAAAATACACATTCATTGCACTTTTAAACCAATAATTGTTTGTTAGTTTAAATTTCAATTTATTCTATAAATGGTATTAGTTAGAAAGTTTTCTCTTTTAGTCTTCTTGTCTAACATTTGTGACCATTGGAAACAATTAAGCCTTGTGACGCACTGCATATGACTGGGGATTTTTAAGTTCATTATATGGGTTAAATTTTTAAGGAAGTACTTCACAGTAAAATGTGTAGAAAGTTTTAAAATATATTCAGTTTAAACGCGAAACATTTTAAAATATTTTTCAGACTTTAAAAGTTCTAACTTTTGTCTTTCAATAGAAATTTGTTAATACAATTTACGAAACTTATTTCTAAGTTTACAGAGAATCAGAGGTATACGAAAATCTGAATTAATCAAATCTAAAGTGAATCGTTTACAAGAGCAATCTTTGGAGAGCAGAAAAGTTTTTTTAACATAAGATATGTTCTCAGGCTAGACGCGTTTCCATCCAGAAACCTTGTTGCGAATTGTCGAAAGTTTCTGGATTAAAGCTGTATGTATCTTACTTTTGTTAATCTAAGCCATCAGAGCATTGGTGGCTGTATCGCTCCGATTAAATAATATTTGGATAATCTTAATCATGGTCATCCATTAAACTGTCTTCTAGCGAACTGGTGATCAGAAAATGTAGTCTTTTTAATCGACGCCTTGCCCCTCTGGAAAGCACTGGTGTTCTGTCTTTTGGCAAGTGACTGATTTTCTTCTCGCTTTTAGGATTTTGCTACTCAAACTGAGCAGTAGTGGCCGTTGTCGGCGTCTGGTTTGACAGCATTTTCAATCGGCCATTTTTTTTAAAGATTAAAATCCCAAATGTTATCAGTATTCGCTACTGGTGCTGTGATTGTAGGTAGCTTAGTTCCCTTTTCGGGACCCCCCCCCCCGGGGATATTTTGCCTTGGTGAAATCTCTACCTTGAACAGAGGTGCTACAAATACCTCTAGTCTGCCGGGACTATAAACTGGTGATGATCAAATGAATCGGTCGGTCTTTCCTTGGAATGATTTGACATAGGGCCTAACCAGAGCAGCAGATAATCTGGTACTAAGGGTGGCCAGTTGCTGCAGGATTTGTCCTGCAGGTTGAGGCGACTTCGGGATCCACGTAGTGTTTGTGGTTTAATACCCAAAATCTCGGGGAACAATGTTGGTTTAAGAATTGATATATCCTATACCTAATGGGTTGAATAATTCTCTCTTCGATGAAGTCTGTGTATGCTTGAATCCTGAACCCTATCGGTATTTCTTACCAGTCGCGTAGTGGGACGCCGGTATATTCTGATCAATATTTAATGGTTGCGTGTCATTCTGCAGAGTGATATTTATGATCATGGGAATGGAACCATATTTCGGAAATAAGTACTGATTTAGTGTGCCTTTTTACGCTTCGGGGAAGTTCTTCGCTGCTGTTGCCATCTTAACAGGATATATTGATACATGCATCGCGACTATTTTGTCGGGGCAATTATTGGAGTTTATTGATTTTGGAAATTCCTACTTCCTTTGTCACATTAATCGGTAGTGTGGTTGCGCGGATTTGAGAGATTAAGGAATGCACTGAAATAGGTCATTATTTGATAGGGATTGCATTTTAAATAATGCAATCTTTTACGACATCAGAAAGGTGATCATCTTCCGGTAAAACCTGATGTTTGGGTTGGTCTCTCTTTCTAATGTCTTTAGACCAGTGATTGCTTTTTCCTTATCGGGGTGTGCATTAGGCTTGAGCCTATACTGCCTGACAATACTTCAGCAAAGTACTTGTACATCGACCGACACATCCATGTACAAAATTTCCACCTGAGTTTGTCATTGAATGATTCAGGGGCGATGGTAGACCATTGTCAAGTCTACCCAGTGGATGAAAAAGTCCACCGTGAATTAGTTAGTTAGTTAGTTAGTTAGTTAGTTAGTTAGTAAGTTAGTTAGTTAGTTAGTTAGTTAGTTAGTTAGTTAGTTAGTTAGTTAGTTAGTTAGTTAGTTAGTTAGTTAGTTAGTTAGTTAGTTAGTTAGTTAGTTAGTTAGTTAGTTAGTTAGTTAGTAAGTTAGTTAGTTAGTTAGTTAGTTAGTTAGTTAGTTCGTTAGGTAGTTAGTTAGTTAGTTAGTTAGTTAGAAGGATTCTATGCTAGTTTGTATACTTTAGGGTGCTTCTTGGATCGATATTTCAGTGCGTTACAAAAACAACACAAATACCCACCCTGCTGGTGTAGTGTACAAAAAGAAAAGCTTGTTTCTAGTAACCAAATTTCTGAATAAAAAACCCACAGTTTCCAAAATTCTTAATAAATTTATATTATTTTCAAATTAATCCATGATTTAGGATACGAAATTATCATTTAATACACCACAACAATGATCTATGAATTTTGTTTTTTTTTTTCAGTTCAGAGTTTGTAAAACTATAACCATTAATTGTAAACAAAATTTAAAGTAGTTTTAAAAATTTGTCATATTTAGCAGCATATCTTGACTAAGCAGTCACATAAACTCAAAAATTGTCATCAGCACAGGTGCCACTCAGTTTTTGTTAGAGTTAAAAGTTAAGTCATAAATTTGGCTTTATGTTTCCTCACTAAGACATATATACTACAACCTAATGTGCAATTTAAATAACCCAGCAAACATAACTATTTAAGGGCATTTCACACGATTACACTTTACGTACGACAAGTCTAATGAAAAAGTAAAATAAAATTCCATCCGTATGACAAAAAAGAGAATAAAATTCGTTTGATTTTTATTTTTCGTGTTTACACGATTGGTATTAAACAATAAAAAAGTAAGATAGAAACAGCTGTTTCACTTTTTTTATATGTGTTTACATAAAAATACATCCCTGATCTAATACGACCTGCTTTTTTTTGAATCATTTTAAAAATGAGGAGAGTCAAATTTTCCATTTGTATTCTCTCTCAATGTGAGGAGAGTCAAATTTTCCATTTGTATTCTCTCTTAATGTGTGATGGTTTCATTACATATTGCGTTTAGACGATCCCAGCCGTACTCTTCTACACAAAAAAATTTGACAGATCTTATTATTTGTGTGATCGTGTAAAGCCGACTTTAGGTATCTGGAAATATAAAATGTTTTGTTTGTAATAAAATTTCATTTGATTAAATTTTTCATAAGGTAAAAGTCATGTTATCCATTTTAAAAGTTTGCTGGGTTAGACTTATACAAATAACATTTGAACTGACTGATTTATATTAAAATTTAACTGTGATAGTTTTATTTGCCAATTTTAAAAGCATTTATATAATATATTTGTGTGGCTTAAATAATATGACTAAATCTAAATCTATGCCTTTTAGAAAGGGTGTGCAGGAAGTTTATGTTTTATCCCTTAAATGTTTTTATCCTTTATTATATTGTAAATATTTTGCAATTTGTTTAAATTTAAAAATGTCGACAACATTTGAAAAGATAATTTAGTGAACAACAAGTAAGTACTTAATTGTGGAATTATTTGTAAGTGGTTAATACACTCCTTATAAGTAATGCATGCAGTGTAAAGCAGTAATTAAAAGTAAGTTTTGCTGGAAATATTTCTTAGCTTATTTATAGAAATTGAAATATATTGTAAGTTTTGCATAATGCCCTCTTAAATATTTAAAACTATTCTTTTATACCCTTTTCATTTGCTACTATTTGAATTAAAATCTTCACTTTGTTCCATTAGTTTGTTTTCTTACTAAAACTCATAGACAAAAACATACTTGTAAGTTGGCACAGAGAAGTAAAGAAAAGCATAAAGTTAAAGTACTATCGATCATGGCCGACTTTATGATATCATACACCAGATGAGTAAGAAATTATAACAGCAGCAGAAAGCGTACGGCACCTGATTAGACAGATATTGATTTGGCTTCTTTAAAAAATACGATGTTAACTAAAATTCTGTACAAAAACCTCTATTTTCTTAGGTTTAAAGAAATTTTCTAAAAAGGTGTGATTCTAGGGTCAAATATTAATCGGGTGTCAGAGGCCCTGAACATCTTCAATTCTAAGTCGTTTGGTATACTTTAAAGGTTAATTTCAAATCAATATTTAAATTTCAAACATCATTACGATATGAGTAGGGTATGAATATATGTATAAAGCAGTGATCAGCACACGTATTAAACCAGTCAATTGAATATTCAATAGATTTATCAACTAACCAATAGACATGTTTATATACTAATCATTAGAGAAATCGATAGACTAGTTTTTAGCCTAATCAATACACTAGTCTGTAGACTACTCAATACACTAGCTTTTAAACTGGTCAATAGAGTATGCTTTAGATTAGTCACCAGACTAGTTAATAAACTAGGCTCTTAACTAGTCAATAGACTAATCTATTCAATAGTTTTTTCAATAGATTAGTTAATAGACAATTAAACTTATAAGATATCTCCAAGGCGTTCGATAGGTTGTGGCATGGTTTACTCTTATCAAAACTAACTGCTTTAGGTGTAGGTAAAATTACTTCTCACGGTTTATATTGAGCTTTCTCAGAGATCGCTCTATACGATTTATTATAGATGGGATCTCAACAAACGAGTTGAAGATAAATTTAGGGGTACCGCAAGGCTCTGTTCTTTCCTTGCGGTACCCCGCAATGGCCTTCTATGTCAAAGTTCCAACCCCATCTACGCTTTTGCGGATGATAGCAACATTTACCATTCTTATTAATTCAACTATAGGAAAAGTCTTTTGGAGATTTGGACAGCGAGGCAAAACATGAATGACTCACTTAATCAAGACCTAGCGGCAAACTCTGGAGTCGATTTCAACGCACGTAAGACTGAATGTTGTGTATTAACACACGACAAATCATGTTATTTCATCTATAAATATTAGGAAGTCAGAAGCTCTTGAGAATACAGTGTGATGTTTGCTGGATCAAACACATATTTCAAGTGTTGAAAGAAGCTTTCAAATGTCTCGGTTTTCCCTCTGATCTCCTTACTATCTATACCACCTACATCCGACCTAAAATGGAATAGAGGAGAGGCGAAACGAGATGGCGAAACATTCCACAGTGGGACTAGATACCTGGCCATATCATCGCGGACTCTCTTGCGAAAGTGGGTTCCTCACTAGCAACAGAGTACAGCGACAATTTTGTTGACATTCTGCTTTCAAGCTGCAAACACTCGATTCGTGAAAAACTCCACGAGCTTGCGCAACACAGATGGTCAACTGAGGCTACCTATAGACTGGCGAGGATCATATGGCCGTCGTATGACCCACGTAAATCACGAGTCCTAATTCAGTTTCCGAGAGCAAATCTACGGAACTTAATTGCAGTGGTGACTGGCCACTGGCCTTTTGCTAGAAGACTAAATCTTCCTAGGAGACTAGAAGACTAAATCTTCCTAGTAATGGCATATGCAGGAGTTGTTAAGACGAAGAGGAAGAAGAGAGTACTGTTCACTTTCTCTGAGGCTGACATCCGAAGGATAGACTCCTTTATTCGTACGACAAAATGGTTTGGATAGGAAACCAGAGTAGATGGGTCGAAGTGCAATAATACGCCGACCGTTTTCTTTCTCTTTTCAGGTATCACAAAGGGATCACAACATGGACTCAAGTGTGCCCCTAATGCGAACAGCAAGGAACAGCCGGCTAACCTAACGCTATTGATTAACAGGAGCATTGTCGCAATGTGGAGTGATTAACACTGTTTTTTTCCCTTTCCCTTTTATCACCCGCGCCCCTCCTTTCTTTTCTATAACCTATTTTCTTAGTTCTAACACAATGCACTGTATGAGTAGGGATCATCCCCTGTGTGCAGGTCCTAACAAAAAAAAATTAGCTATTCTGCTAATATACTAGTCTATATATTAATAGACCAGTCAATATAATAGTCAACCGACTAGTCCACATACTAGTCAATAGACTAGTCCACATACTAGTCAATAGACTAGTCCACATACTAGTCAATAGACTAGTCCACATACTAGTCAATAGACTAGTCCACATACTAGTCAATAGACTAGTCCATAGACTATTCAAGAGACTATTCCATTCAATGGACTAGTCTGCATATTAGCCAATAGACTAGTCAATAGACTAGTCAATAGGCTAGTCAATAGACAATCCAATGGACTAGTCAATAGACTAGTCAACATACTAGTTAATAAACTAGTTCATAGACTGGTCATGATAATAATCAATAGATTAGTCAAGGGACTAGTCCATAAACTAATCCATTTAAAAGACTAGTCATTAGGCTAACCATTAGACTAGCTAATAGACTAGTCAGAAGACTAGTCTACATATTAGGTTAGTCAAGAGATTATTCCATTATTCCATGGGCTACTTAATAGTCTTTTCAATACTCTTAACGAGTAATCCATCAATTAACTTTTCTCTTAACTGTAGTTTTTAATTAGTATATTTATAATATGCTCTCTATGCCTGTCACTGATCTCAAGAAACAACTGCATCTGCATACATTCTATACTTCAAGTTAGTTATAGTTTCTTTTTCATTCTTTGTTATTTTGGTTAAGTTGGGATTTTGTATTTATATTGGTGCATTAAAGCCAAAATTTATTAAGTTTTCTTTATCTATTTTTTTGAGTATCTGTGTATATGTATGTATGTGTGGTTTGTGGTCAAAATTCATTTTATTTTATTTGTATACACCCGACTGTAAAGAGGGTGAAGATGTTATTTATAGGATTTATTTAAATACTATTTTTGTTTAATTTACTAGAAATATTTTAATGTTCTAGTTGGAGAGGAAAAAAAATAACAACATTTTATTATAATTGAAAATTAGAAACAAAGAAAGACAAATGGTTTTTAATAATAATAATAGTGGTTTTATTTTGTATGCAAAACAGGGAAATAATGTTGGCTTTTAAAAGTACCAAAGACAAAATAGAAAATGAATGCAGTTTAAAGAATTGGGGGAGGGGTGAATATTATATGTATTTTTATATAATTTAGAGAGATTTTTTCAATGGCATCGAGTTTGCAAGAAGTGGTAATACTCTTTAAGAAGTTATAATAAAAAAATAACATAACTTCTTAGAAAGTTAAACTGTTTAAATTAAGCAATTAAAATTTTTGGTTGCTTTTTTTCAATTTTGTTCCTCCTTCGAATAATTGGTCTTCTTAAATTAATTTAAACATTGAGTTAATTGCTTGTAAAAATCTACTCATACCATGGCTTAATGTTTCATTTATATCTATTGTCATCAGACCACATTCATCGCAGCATTATGCCAATATTTGCCTAAGCTAGCTATTCTTCGCTATATGCCACATATTTTTTCAATTTAGACTACTAACAAATTTAAACCACTTTTTTCAACTTATTCGTTTATTTTTGTTACATTTAAAGCCCTTACAATATGGTTCAGTCATTCGTTCATTGTAACAGTGAAAAAAGTATGTGGCAAGTACTTAGATATGAATATATTTTGTGTGTGTGTTGAAATGCATATATATGTATGTACCCAGCAATACTAAAATTTGCTCACACAATAATATTTTAAGACATTATTATACCCTTCACCTTCGTGAGAAAGGTATATATAAGTTTGTCATTCCGTTTGTAATTCCTATAATATAATATATTCTGTATCCTTATAGATAGCGGAGTCGATTTTGATATATCCGTCTGTCTGTATGTTTGTTGAAATCAGTTTTTAGAGGACCCCAGATGTCAGTCCGATTCTTCAATAATTCTGTTAGACATGCTTTCGGGAAGATCGCAATTAAAAATCAGCAAAATCGGTCCATAAATAACGGAGATATGAGCAAAAATCCGAGACAACCTCTGAAAATTTCATAAAAAATTTAGTTTTTTTGTTCATGTTTAAACAGAAATTGCAAAAAACAAAATACAATCATACGGTAAATTGTTTTTGTTATTGTACTCTTGTTCATAAAAACAAGGCAGAGCGTGAGCAGTAGAGCAAAAGTAGCAGAGCGAGAGCAGCACTAGTGTGTTGTTATTGGCTAGACCATATCAAGATATATTAATTATAAGGTAGTGTTATCAGAACAGCTGATCGTTTTTTGCTACTATGTTCATTTTTCGCCGTGGTGTAGAATTAATGTCAAACTTTGTTTACATTTTGTAAATGTCAAACTTTGTTTTCATTTTGTTAATGTCAAATTTGTGATTAAAGACAAAATTTATACTGTTAAATTCGTTTATGTTTTAAAACCAATAATAATACTACACGAAATTAGTTTTATTTTTAAAAACATCAAATTAAATTACAAACAGATTCAAATTTATAAACATTTTTTGTTTAACAAAAATTCGCTTTGATTTATTTGTCAGCTGTATTCGACATTTTTCCTTGACAGCCAATTCGCCTTCAAGTGCAGGCACAATGTCAAACTACATATAAAAAAAATATAACCAATTCGCTCGGTATTCTGAATTCGCCGATGACTCTACCTTATAAAATTAATATACCTTGGACCATATACCGGCGGATAGAGAGGCAGATAAAAAAATAACCACTACACACACACTATTGACATTTTTTCATTGAAATTGCACTGAAAAAAATATTTGGTTATTATACCCACCATCAAAAAAGATGGGGGGTATATTGATTTTGTCATTCCGTGTGTAACACATAGAAATATTGCTCTAAGACCCCATAAAGTATATATATTCTGGGACCTCGTAAGATTCTAAGACGATCTAGCCATGTCCGTCCGTCTGTCCGTCTGTCCGTCTGTCTGTTGTTGGCACGATAGCGTCCACAAAATAAGAGATATTGAGATGAAATTTTCCCAAAATATATTTTATTGATCAGAAATGTTTGGTATTGAAAATGGGCAAAATCGGTCAACGATTTCACATAGCCCCCATACAACTGTACCCCCCGGAATATTGTATAAATAGCTTCAAATATTCACAAATTCGTTGTTTATGATGCAAATACCACAAAATTTCGCACAGGTTAGTTTTTTGACGTCTGAAAAATATTTCTGAATTATGGCGGACATAGGACCATAATTGGCCCTACCCCCCATATAAGGTCCCCTTTAGAAAATCACTAAATAGCTGATTACTGGCTTAAAAATGGGAATATAGCGATGAAATTCGACACACATAAGTTTCATGCAAGTCAATATCTCTCAACCAAATTGTATGTATATCGGTCCATAATTGACCCTACCCCCCATATAACGTCCCCTTCAGAAAATGACTTTAACGCTCATTACTCGCTTAAAAATACAAGTATAGCGATGAAATTTTACACAAGTAAGTTTTTTAGTAGCCAGAACCTCTCTATGGAATTTTATGTGGATCGGTTCATAATTGACCCTACCCCCCATATAAGGTCCCCTTCAGAAAATGACTTTAACGCTCATTACTGGCTTAAAAATGGGAATATAGCGATGAAATTCGACACACATAAGTTTTATGCAAGCCAATATCTCAAAACCAAATTTTATGTATATCGGTCCATAATTGACCCTACCCCCATATAACGTCCCCTTCAGAAAATGACTTTAACACTCATTACTGGCTTAAACAAACGAATATAGCGATGAAATTTGATATAATTAAGTATCTTACCAGCCAAAAATCTTTATGAAGTTGTATGTGGAGCGGTCCATAATTGACCCTACCCCTCATATAAAGACCTTCCATAAAATTACTATAACGCTCATTACTTGCTTAAAAATACGACTAAAGTGATGAAATTTGACAGAAGAGGTACTAGCCAAAATCTCTTTACCAAATTTCCCAGAAATAAGTTTTATACTAGGCAATATCTCTCTACCAAATTTTATGTGGATCGGTCCATAGTTGACCCTACCCCCCATAAGAAGTCTCCCCATAAATTTTTTTAATGCTCATTACTGGCTTAAAAATCGGACTATAGCAATGAAATTACACAGAAGTAAGATTTATACAAGTCAAAATTTACCAAATTTTATGTGGATCGGTTCACAATTGACCCTTCCCCCCATATAAGGCCCCCTTCAGAAAACGACTTTAATGTTAATTATGGGCGTAAAAATACTAATATAGCGAAGAAATTTGACATAAGTATGTATCTTAGGAACCAAAACCTTTCCATAAAATTTTATGTGGATCGGTCTATAATTGACCCTACCCCCCATATAAGGTCCCCTCCATAAAACTACTTTAACGCTCATTACTGCCTTAAAAATACGAGTATAGCGATGAAATTTCAAAGAAGTAAGTTTTTCACAAGCCAAAATCTCTTTAAAAAATTTTATGTGGAACAGGCCTTAATTGACCATAACCCTAACATAAGGTCCCTGTCAGAAAATACTTTAAGACCCTTAACTAAGTTTCTTTCGACTTAATTAAGTTTCTTGCCAGTCAAAAACTCTTAACCTAATTTTATGTGGATCGAGCCTTAATTGACCTATAATGTCCCCATATAATGTCCCCATAAAAAAAAACGAGTAAAGCAATGGGCTAAAAACGAGTAAAGCGATGAAATTCGATATAAAGCTGACCTGTAGGAACTAAGATCGTTCTACAAAATTTTACGGAGATCGGTCTATAATTGACGCTACCCTCATATAAGGCCCCTTCAGGAAATAACTTTAAAGCTCAGTACTGGCTCAGTAGATTTATGAAATTCAACATAAACTAGTTTCGTGTAAGCTAATATCTCTATCTCTTTTATAGGAACCGAAATCACTCTATCAATTTTTATGAGGATCAGTCCCCCATATAAATTTCGCCCCAGAAATGACGCGAAAAATACGAATACCGCAATGCAACTCGACATAAAACAATTTTGATTTAAAATCTCACTACCATATTCTATGACTTTAATGCTTCTTAGTGGCTTCAAAAACAAGTAGATCGATGAAATTTTAAACAAATAAAGAACTGAAATCTTACTACAGACTTTAATGAGAATTGGTCCATATATGTATGTATAAATACCCTTACTCGCTACAAAAATTAGCACTGTCAACAGTAAAACCCCCATCAATGGACCTCTTTCAAATGTTACCCTGATGTTCTCATTAATATCGATATATAATAATAAAATATTCAAAGTATCAAAGTTCATTTATATAACAGTGATTTGATGGTGGGTATAAAAGATTCGGCATAGCCGAATATAGCACTCTTACTTGTTTTTAATTTTGAAGATTAAATTGCATTACTGTAAAATGCGAATATTTATAAACAATGTGTAATCAATGTACTTAAGAATAATAATTTCTTCACATAGAAACAACATTTCTAATTAAAATGTACAAAAAAAGTATGAAACAAGATTAACTTATTTACTTTCATTGTTATGTATTCTAGAAAATTATTTAGAGTGTACGTTGTTTTTAAAATTATGCTCTTGCTTTTGCAAGTTGTTTTTGTTTTTTCAAGTTGTGTCTGCAATTTCTTTAACAAAGCGACATCAACCTGCTTTGTTGAATGCTGTCAAGCAACTAAATAAAATATTTGTATTTTTGATGCTCTTGTTTAGAGGTTCGTATGCGATCGTGTTGTGTACATGTAATTTGCCGAAAATCTTCGTTGTCAGAACAATACTAGCGCCGACGTCTGGGCTAGACACATGAAAATAAGTATGTGGAGCCTGGCTTAAGTTAGAAACCATTAAAGGGAACTTTTTGGTACTTGTTTTGTTTTTAAAAGGAACTTTTGGATTTTTTTTTTTAATATTGAACCTAGAAATATGAAATTAAGTATGTGGAGTCTTTATTAGGCGAGAACCGATAAAAGGGAACTTTTTGGTACTTTTTCGTTCTACAAAAGTTTCTTTTTGAATTTTCTATAATATATAACTTAAAAACATGAAATTAAATATGTAGAGCCCGGATTAGATTAGAACACATAAAAGGAGACCTTTTGGTACTTTTTCGTTCTCTAAAAAAAGTTACTTTATGAATTATCTAAAATATTGAACCTAGAAACATGAAATTTAGCATGTAGGGCCTTAACTTGGTAAGAACATAGAAAAACGGACTTTTTGCTACTTTTTCGGTCTACAAAAGGTACTTATTGAATTTTCCATAATAATATTGAACCTAGAAAAATGAAATATAGCATGTAGGGCATTGACTAGGTAAGAACCTAGAAAAGGATTTTTTTGGTATTTTTTGGTTCTACAAAAAGTACTTTTTGAATTTTCTAAAATATTGAACCTAGAAACATGAAATTAAGTTTGTAGAGTCCGGATTAGGTGAGAACATATAAAAGGCGACTTTTAAGTACTTCTTCGTTCTACAAAAGGTACTTTTTGAAATTTCTATAATATTGAAACTAGAAACATAAAATTAATTATGTAGAGCCTGGATTAAGTGGGAACCCATAAAAGGGGGATTTTTGGAACTTTTTCGTTCTTTATAAAGTATTTTTTGAAATTTCTATAACATTGTACCTAAAAACGTGAAATTAAGTATGTAGAGTCTGGATTAAGTGAGAACCCATAAAAAGGGATTTTTTGGTACCTTACCGTTTTGCAATTGGTATTTTTTGATTTTTTGTAATAAAATTCGTACTGACTGTTTCATGGTGAAGGGTATATAAGAATCGGCACAGCCGAATATAAAACTCTTACTTGTTTTAATTAACACGGTGATGTCATTGGTGGCAAGTGCTTGCCACAATCGCTTACATGTAATTAAAGAATTCAGTGATGTAAATCGTGTGTAAAAATGTATACAGCTTTTACATTTTCTCCGTGAAGTTTACTGAATAATAAAGTAAGTATTTTTGTAACACATTTTTTACAAGACTTTACCAGACAACTTATATGTAATCAGGATGTTAAGTCGTAATCATTGAAATGTGTGTTAATAGGTAAGTGGTTATAATTGCAAATCACTACCAAGTTTTTGCAGGGTATATATGTATGTATGCATGTATACATGAATATAACGCCAGATGAGTTTACTTAGTTATATGTACATACATATATACGGTGATCCTTATTTGCCTGCAAAAGTTTCTAGTCATATGAACTTTTTCAAGTTAAAACGCTGTTCTTTTTAACAGTATTCTGCACTAAAATGCATAATATTAGTTCTTTGTTTCTTATGTAACTATCACTTTTGAAATAAAAATTCTGTCACACTTTCCAAACCATGACAAGGACTCCAGGATCAAACAACTTGACATATTTATGAGTGTTGACATGTAGAAAACTCATTATTAAAATGTTCACATATATGTAGTAGGTGGAGGGTATTTAAGTTGGGATACAGATGAATATACTATATAGTACTGATAGTTGATCTTTTTATACACTCAAACTTCAAAAGTGGAAGATAAGCTCCCAGCAGTTAGACAAAGAGTCAATGAATCCGAAAAGGAGTGAGGGTGATCTCTCTTACAACTTGCCAGTCGGTTTTTGAAAACTGGGGACTACAGCACTTTAGGATCTCCAACATCTCTTCGCTATTGCAGGGTTCTGACGGTTGTTTGGCTATGGATCGAGGCCTACGTATTATCTCCTTAGGATTCATCAAATCAGGCTTGGAACTGCACAAGTCATTAATTTAACGTGACTGTGGGAACATTCAACGTCATCGGATTGAGGAGGAGGTGCCTGGATTCTCTTTGAGAACTTCCATGAGTTCTTGCTTCACCACATACCAATTAGACTAGTATATGGGTCCGTCAACGTCGCTTTGATCAGTCTTTGGTAACCTTACTGAGAGAGCTCGTCATTGACTTCTTCGAGTGGTTTGGACCGAAATAGCTTAATAATTCTGAAGGAGGAAAGTCTAGTAGTTGCCGCTCGCTGGAGGATTTTTTTGCCTAGTCGATTGTTGATTACCGGACTTGGCAGGGTGTGTTACATCTCTACGCAGGAGAATACCGTCACTGATCCTGGAAGTACAATTGGCTCTTGTGAAGCTGGTTTTAGATACGACTTAGCCTACTCCTTACTATCAGTACACAAAGCGGTTTGTGCTGCAGAAGCTTTTTTAGAGGTGCCTAAAGCTTCTGCCGCTTTAGGTATTTAAGCTAGAGAGTGAGCACTTGAAGCTACTCACCTGAAAGCTTTTGTAATGAGTAATGTACATTAAAGTGACGATTTCCAGAAGCGGCCTGTATAAGAAAGCTACGACCAATTATAGACCTAAAGGTCTATAATTTTACAGTATAATTTCTGTATATAAAGGCAATATGAGTGCCAAATTGTGTGCGGATATCATTATTTAATTTGGAAGGGAACCTTGTTTGGAAAATATGACTATATATATCGACCGATAGTGAAAGAATTAAAAAAAAATTATGTATACAAATCTAATATTTGTGCCAAACTTTTTATGAACATCATTATCATAGGAGCTACAATCAATTGTGTATATATTCAGAAAATTATCTTTCATTTGAACTCTATTGACATAAAATTTTTATTTGGAAAATTTTGTGAAGATGTCGTCGTAAATTAGTATTTCAACAGGAATGTGATTGGTTTCTACCATTTTTTCTTGGGATTGGCGTATCAACATTTATAATTTATTAAACCAACTCTCTAGTCAAAGGTATTTAAGATTCGACATAGCCGAATATAGAACTCCAACGTGTTAAATTTATGCTTTAAAATATACCATAGTTTAGCTAATGAACTTTGTTTAAGAAGCTTAAAAGCATTGTATGTATGGAGAAATGAGTTTGTGGCACAAGTTAAAAAATATATTACATTCTGAGGATATTAGTAAAATAATGTAGACATTAATATGTGTAAAAACCTATTGCATATATTAATGTATGTACTAATATTGCACATTGAGTTTAAAAATCCTTTTCAATATCCTTTAAGCCATTAGAAATTATAAAACTAGAAGCTTAATTCTTTCTGAAATTACTAACTGAAATCGTTATAATCTTTCTTAGAGGAACACCTTAAAATAATGTAAATTTCAGCTTTATCTGTGATAAAAATGCTATATGGTTACACAAGAAGCTGGCAAATTTATTAGGAATGTTGCGATGAGAGAGGAAGACGAAATCGATGCGTTTACTGAAATCACAGGGTATACACAGACGTCACGAGCAAAAAGCTATTTCCTTCTCTTTCGAAAACAATTTCAAAATTAAACAAAAGCTGGTTTTAGACTTTTTCAAATGTTAAAAGGTCACTTTTGACCTCTATATAATACTTCCGGGTCAAGTTTATAAGTTAGCATAACTGTAGGAGTTGTTATAATGAAAAGAAATCTATCTATCTATCTATCTATCTATCTATCTATCTATCTATCTATCTATCTATCTATCTATCTATCTATCTATCTATCTATCTATCTATCTATCTATCTATCTATCTATCTATCTATCTATCTATCTATCTATCTATCTATCTATCTATCTATCTATCTATCTATCTATCTATCTATCTATCTATCTATCTATCTATCTATCTATCTATCTATCTATCTATCTATATATATATCTATCTATCTACCGAATCCCAGTAATAAAATCATTAATATTTTAGTTAATTAAATATTTTTTTGTATTTCACCATTTCGTAACCTCAATAAACTAAAGTGTCACATTTGTTTGCTCTATTAAAACAGTTGTATAACATTCTGAATTGTTGTAAATT
The DNA here is from genome assembly GCF_022045245.1 of Lucilia cuprina. Classification (NCBI taxonomy): domain Eukaryota; kingdom Metazoa; phylum Arthropoda; class Insecta; order Diptera; family Calliphoridae; genus Lucilia; species Lucilia cuprina. Next base: position 15,520,697 of record NC_060954.1, read on the forward strand.
ATTATTTTTTTTCAAAATCAATATTATTAAAAGCATTTTCGGTTGATTTTGTATATTAATAAATTTACCACTTCATTATTTTAATTGATACTTAAATATATATACAAACATACTTAATTTAAAGTGGGTGTTTGCCTTTTAAAAATTAACATTTATTATATACAAAATATGAATGACTCTTAGAACGGTTTGGATCGATAAACAAACATCATGTAATTAGTTATTGTAAAAAGTGGAAAGAAATATTAATTAAAATAAAAATATTATAATTAAAATGGCATAAAACTTTAGCTTGAATGAAAAGTACATAACTCTTTTGAATTTTTCGGGAAATAATAATTAAATATACTTTAGCACATACATGTGAAGTATATCCAAATTATATTTGATTCTACGGTATGATCAAAATCTTATTAGCCATTTTATTTACGTCAATATTGAAACCATAACCTAAGGAAACAACTAAGATTATACGACACTAAGCAAACAGTTTTAAATGTATTGTATTTTCCTTACCACTTACTTTTCAATGACTCCTACTTACCAGATATGTAAGCACATAAGTTTCGACGTTTTATATGCACATTTGATAGAAATTGCTTTTGCACCCGCATAAACCAAATAGCTTATGTGTAAGCATTTTTTTGTGTTTAAAACAAAACAGCCAACTTCTTATTTGTAAGTACTTACTTAAGTAGTGATTTGTTGGCGAACGCGGTGAATACTGTTAAAATAATGAGTTAAATTACCTTTAAATAATTTGTGATGAAACGGAATATAAGAGTGCTCTATTCGGCTATGCCGAATTTTTTATAGCCTACAGAAAAATGTCAGTTATGAACCGAAAGATATCTGATGAATGTGATGATTTGACAACGGAGTTTATTAAAAAATTATTACTTTGTTGCCATTTTATTACTAAGCATATAGTTAGTTAGTGAAAAATTATATGAGCTCGCGCAATCTTAAAACCCACAGAGATCCCAAGCCCTTTTACACATTCCGAGAGTTAATCTACGGAACTTAACGGCAGTGGTAACTAGCCACTTACCCTTCGGACTCCTTGCAAGAAGTGTGAAATTATCCAGTAACGATTTCTGCAGGAGCTGCCAGGATGAAGAGTAAGAAGAGAGTATACCTCAATTCCTCTGTCACTGTCCCGCTCTAGCTGGTCACAGAATGGGACTGCTAGGTAGCTATTTTCTGAGTGATTTGGCCTTTATTCGTGCGACAAACTTCAGGAAGATAGAATCCCATATTCGTGCGACAAACGGGTTCGGTTTAGTAAACCAGAGTGATTACGTCGAAGTGTATCAATACGCCGACCGTCTTCTCTCGTTACAGGTATCACAATGGGATCAAAATACTGGAAACAAGTGTGTCCAAAGTGATGACTTCGCGTGGACGACCTGCCTACCTCAGCTAACCTAAGTTAGTTGGCTATTTAGTTAGTTAGTTAGTTAGTTTGTTAGTTAGTTAGTTAGTTAGTTAGTTAGTTAGTTAGTTAAAAATACCTGAATATTTTCATGAAATTTTTCTGTCGTCTACACATATGTGTCTAGAAGGAGTTCAGTGAAGTGCTTGTTCGTACTGTCAATATTTCATATATTGCTTTATTGATTGTGCAGGTGTGAAAGAACATGTGGTTTTTGTTTTATAATAGAAAATATTAATTTAAAATTTTAATTAACAATTAACTTAATTAAATTGTATCTGGTTCAATATTTAATAATAAAACAATATAAGCATATATCTTATTTTTAATTGATTGAAGTGTGTATAATATAGAGTTTGTTTGTGTAAATTTTATAAAATTACCAAACGTGCACTTAAACGATTAAGTAGCAAGAAAAACTAATATTGTTTCAGAATAGCTGTAGAATTACTTTTTCATTGCAGGGAAGTAGTTTTTTTTTTAGCGAAAGATATATTGGGATTACAGTTTACCATTTTCATGGCATCAGCTGTAATATGTCTTAAACACCTTATTGTAATTCTGCAAACAATTGTTATATTTTTGACAACTTATAGTTGTCATGTTTACAACACTCTTTTGTTTCTTTTGCGTTTTTGATTTGACAGCTTAATCCTTTATTTCAATAATAATCTCAATATCCCTAATTTTCTATATTCTGTGACATTTACGTTATTCACAAATCATATCCGTATCCAAATGTTTACAAAGGTATTACAAAAATACTTATTGAAAAAAAGACAGTTATAAACACGCATCATGTCATGTTCATAAACAATATCCTAATGACCTTGTCTTTCGAATAAACCTGTTTAATTTAGTCACCTTTTTATGCTTTTAAATGTGATATAAATAAACATTATTTTGACATTTTATCTTCTTCTTCTATGTACATAAAAAATGTATAAATTTCATTTTTGCCTTTAATCTTTGTTGACTTTACGCTGAATTAAAGGAGAAAATTTGTTTGAACAAGTGCTGATAATTTCATAATTTTTAACAAATTTAAAAATCACATTTTTTGTTGTCGCTTTTTTCTTCGTTTCTGTTTATTTTTTTCATTTGATTTTGACGCAAACAAAAATTGTTTAAAATTTCAAAAATGCCAAAGAGAAATTACATGGCCGTTATGAAATGTACGTATATATGTATGTATGTATGTATGTACATTCATATAAATATAAATGTGCGTGTATTTTTATTGTAGGTGTTTTACCTTGAATATTTTGAATATAAATATAAATTTGCATAAACAAATTATATAATTTTTTTATGAAAGTACAAACAAAGAAATAAATATAAAACAGAAAATTTAAATGCAAAGGCAGGTAAATTTGTTTATAAAGCGAAGTTATTGTAATTGACTCTAGATCTTTAAAAAAAGGACTCCATAGAAAATCTGTTAAATTATGAATTGGTATTTAATATTAACAGATTGTTTTATCGTTTAATGTTTGGTAAATCAGTTTCCTAAACGTAATTTCCCAGAAATTTTGTATTCAGTGTTCGTGAGGAAAGTTATATCGCTTTCTGTATCCACACGTCTTATCTTGTATAGCTCAAGCCGTAATCCTATCTATCCAATCTAAATACGTATCATTATACTTATCTTAACTATTTGCCAAACGTAATGTGTTATAAGTCGCAAATAGTTTATGTGAGTTTTCATATAAGGAGTAAAGCAAGCAAGAACCGTCGTACCGAAGTTCTTACTTCACTCCCTAACCGAAATCAATAGTTAGCCGACCGACAGCCGAAGCATTTATATCGTCGGATTGTATACCGTAGCTATTCGTAATTAGCCAATTAAAAGTCGAAGCATTTATTTCGTCGGATCGTAATCAGTACTTTGCCGATTGAAACCCGAAGCATTTATATAATCGGATTCATGTTATAAAGTCATTAGCCGACCGAGAGCCGAAGCATTTATCTCGTCGGATCGTAATCAGTAGTTAGCCGATTGAGAGCCAAAGCATTTATCTCATCGGAGTGTATAATATTCGTATTATTAAGTCATTAGCCGACCGAGAGTCGAAGTATTTATCTCATTGCATCGTAATCAGGAGTTAGTAGACTGTGATTGAGATCCAAAGCATTTATTTCATCGGATTGTATAATATTCGTATTATACTGTCATGAGCCCACCGAGAGCTGAAACAGTTATCTCGCATTATAGTCAGCAGCTATTTCGTGATTGCCAACGCATTTATCTTATCGGATTTCATAATTAACAATAGTCGTTAGTCGACCGAAAGCAAGAGGATTTATTTTGACCGACTGTATTCCCTAGCTACTTATTGTTATATCTACCCGACGAGATCGCCTGCATAACCGAAGTATTGATTTCGGTCTTTCCGTGAAGAATTTCACCAGATCTATTCATTCCCGAAGATGCTAAGCAGCTCTGTGGTATTTCTAACCTTATAGGAAACAGACCTATGAAGAATCTTGATAGACTAGGCATACTCCGGATGGAAACAAAAACTGCATCACAGTATCCAGTGAAAGCTTTCTTACAATCCACCACGGTCTTACTTATAACTTTAACATCTGATATTGCCATAATTGCCTTCTAGTAAATATGTTAAGCCCGGACTTCTGTCTGAAAGCTAATGTTGTGATTAAGCAAACGGTGTTATATTTTTATTTCTGGGCCTTCAAAACAGTTAAAACCAAAAGCTCTCATTGTCCCCAAAGTTTTGAAGAACTTGTAGCAACGGAATCCTACAAGTTTTTGATCTAATATTCAGCTTTACCAAGGCAATCTATAAGTAGGATCAATGTTTTAAAGTTTCCAACATATCTTTTATATAGTATTCACGTATTCTAATGTGTCCAGTATAGATTGATTCCTATAACTGCTCGCCTAAAGTTAAAGAGTCATTCGACTGTAAGTGCCGCCTCAAATCTTATACATGTTTTAATGGGTGGAATATCTGGTACATTTTAACAACTTTGGTTGATGTAGTACCTATATTCAAACAGTATATATATGGAATTCTTTATGAAAGTCCAAAGAAATCTTCCAGATTATTGAAGCGTTAGTTAGAATGTGTCTTATTGGACTTTTATGAAGTCAATGTAGGGTCCATTTTATGCCTATGGTTCTCCTACATAACATCCAGCTTCTATGAACCTTATTGAAACTGTCCTCTATGTGGTGTCTCCATTTAAATTACCGGTCAAGTATCGCACCTTAATACTTAAATCTGTCCATCACTGCTATTTATTTGCACAAAAAAACTAAGAAATGTTTGTCTTATTTGATAGAAGTTTGATTTCCGCTAAAACCAGGTTATCATTGAGGCCTCTCTTTTACCTTTTCCACACTAGTAGTTTCAATCCTTTTCCCTTTGAAACTATTGCGATGACGTCTGCATAGCAGATATGTCTAAGTTTCGGTAAGGAACTTGAATAGTGATTATTCAGAGTTCAGATATGTTTGCAGGATGTTCATATATAGAAAACGCTAAAATCCTTATTAAGTTTGTTTGTTCATTACCTTGTAAGGTTCTAAATGTGATTACCACAAACGCTTACAAGTAATAAGAATAAATAAGTAAATCTCCCCGATAGCTTCACAGACAATGAATTAGAAAATATTTATTTATCACATTATTAGAAAGCCTTTATAAGACTACTACTAATACTATGTAATCCGATCGATATGTAGTAGTCATTGAAAAGTATGCTGTTAGGTAAGTTATTACTATTAAAAGTCTTTACCTAGTTTTTGCGGGATTGTACATTTAACTTTTATATACAAATTAAAAAGAAAAGTAATGAAATGAATATAACAAGTATGAATGTATATTCGGGCATAGCAGACCATATGATAACTTACACCAGTCAGTAAATCAAAAAAGTAGAGTAGGGCAGTAGAGGTAAATATGGGCATATCCTCATAAATGTTGGTAGAGACATTTATGTCCACTTCAAAGTTTTTTTATGTAGAGGGAAGTTTGTATGGGGGCTGAGGTCAAATAAGGCCTCATCATTACAAAAATCGGTAGTGTCATTTAGCGTACGCACAAGGTTTATATGAACACACAGACAGACGGACGGATAGACAGACGGACGGACTTAGCTAAATTATGAAAGTGATTCTGAGTCGATTGGTTAGGGTGTGTATAGTTCGGGAATTGCAAACATCAGCACAAACGCATAATACCCTCCCCGCTATATTGGTGTAGGGTTAAAAAACTGTATCGCTTTTTAAAAATCACCAACGCTCTCATTGAAATCTATAATTTAAAGAAATATAATTACTTGTTTATTGTTACATGTTTATTGTCACAGCAAGAATAAAAAGGACATAAATGTTTTAATAAAAATGTAAATTATCATATCAATTTCATGCATATAAAACAACAAAAGTTTATAATAAAATACACAACAACACTATACAATAATAACTGGGAAAAGTGGAACTTGTTTCGAATAGAACACTAAACAACTGTTAAGTGACCAATTCAAGTAAAAGGACAATCAACTTCATAGTCTTACAAGTGTTTAAGTTATCAAAACAATTGGCCTAGACGCTTCATCTCGTTTAGGAGTTTTATAAAGTGTTGCATAGAATAGAGAGTTTATGGCTGCCAGGATTGCCATTTCTATAGTATAGTAATATATTCCCAAGAGAGTTGTTTTAATTTCCATTTATGCTAATAGGTTTGATGTTGTGAGTAGATTTTATTTGTAGATTAAATTTTCTAGTTAATAATAAGGGTATACATATTTTTAAGCAACAAATCAAAAGAACTTAACTAAATTAGCTAGTTGGCAACCCACTTCCGTCTGGAAATGGGTTTTCTATGCAAATTTTTCTTTTTTTATTTCTACTCTGTGACCAATTTTTCTTGTTTGAGGGCACTTAATATTTGGCGTACGCTGAAATGTAGAAGAAAAAGAATCAAGAAATTAAATTTACGCCCTCCTAAATATGTATATAACTTCCTTATCGTTACTGGAAATAGTTATTCACTGTGTTTTTCTTCTATCCCTATTAGCTGTTACATAGACTCAAAACTCATAATACTCTTAAGATTATTGCTGTTTGATAGTGTACAATGTTTTACATGAAGTTTTCTACTTATGATTTCTTACGCGAATTCTGGCCATTTCTTATATTATTTTGTTGTTTTGTTTAGCTTAAAAGAAGAATATCATCATATCTATAACTTATGGATTTTTACTGCCCACAATTACCATTCGGTTATTAATGTTTTCTATGGTATAAGTATGGGTATTAGCAGTTGCTTTCGTTTGTCAGTTGTGCCTTTGTATTGGTACCCTATGGAAGTTTGGGTGGTATGATGAGTTTAAAAAACTAGTTTAGTAGTACTCATTGTGAACACAAGCAGATTCTAAAACAAGTAAAAAGTTATAGTCGGGCGAGGCCGACCATATAATACACTACACCTATATACGAATAAAATGTAATTTAGTTTTCATAATAAAGCATTTTTAATAAAACTTTGGATATTTATGTAAAATTTTAATGGGGGCTTTTTATATTGGCTAGGCCCTATAATTATAAAGTTCATCAGGGTCATCAAGGCTATTTGGTTTTGAAGGTAATCATTAAATTATCTTCAAAATTGAGTCCTGTAGTTTGATTACAAGACGAATGGACATAGCTAAATCGACTCAGAAAATGATTCTGAGCCGATTGGTATAGGGTCCAATATACCCTCCCCACTAAAGTGGTGTAGGGTATAACAAGCATGAACTTATTGTCGGGCAAGGCCGGCCATATAATACCCTACACCTGCTACAAAAATGGATTGTGATTTAGTTTTCATAATAAAGCATTTAAGTCGAATTTTAACTTGCCTCAGATATACTAAAGCCATTTTTATTTTTGAATAAAATTGTGGGCATTCAAGTCATATTTTGAAGGCGGCTTTTGACAGGAGCTGGGGTCTAATTGTACCCTGTAATAAAAAAATTCACGAGGGTAATCAAGGCTTGTTTAGAACTTGGTTTTGCAGCTTTTGGTGGAGATACATGGACAGATGGATGGACAGATATACGTACATAGCTAAATGAACTCAAAGAATGATTCTAAGCCGATTGGTATACTTCAAGGTGGATATAGGATAAATATTATTGTGCGTTACAAACATTAGCACAAAACCAATAAACCCACTTAAGTGGAGTAGGGTATAACTATTGTATATCATCTTTAACGTCTATTTGGTTGGAATTTTAAAATAAAGACTTAATATCTGATATATCTTCTTTCTTTTGATCAAAAACATTTATACCTTTAATTTATCAAATAACAGAGGTGATGGAGAAAACCTAATGTCAGGTTTAGATTATGTGCTGTTTAATGTTGTATAACATCTGAAAATCTACTCATCTCTTTTTTTCGATATAACGTTTAAAAAAAAAAAAAAAAATGCCGTTTCCTCAAATTTATCCAACCCAGATGCGGTGGAGAAAATCTGAGGTCAAGATCAGATTCAGCGCTGCTTAATCTTTTAGTCAAACTTGGTTTCAAAAATATTTTTCAAATTTTGTCGGCCTGTATTATTTTTGTTTTTTTCTAAAGAATGATTTGACTTAAGGTCAAACCAAGCCCTGTAATCTGGTGCAACGAAAAACAGTGGTCTGAGTATCAGACTTTGTCTTGTCCCGGTTCTCTAAGGGGTTTCTTCGTAAAGCACGTAGTGGCGGTGGCTCTAACGAAAGTTCATGGAATGATAATGAAATGCTGTAAAGTCCATAATAAGTGACACAAGTTCGACGCTGCAGAGGATTGACTATGGGACTTAGCCTTGACAATGATTTGGGGTCAAATGTACATGATACGGAAAGAAATTAAGGGTATGCTAGTCTGACCTACCCCAATGCTTAGAGTAAGTGTGTCGGGTGAATAATGGTGATGAAAGAAAAGTTTTTTATACAAGTGTTACCATTAGCTTTTCATCCTTGTCAGGGGTTCATCACTCTGTTTATACCAGATTTAACCACAGTTTATTCTTCGTGATTAATAAGAAGGCCATGCCATCTGCGTGGTTATACACGGAAGTAATGTTTTTGCATCTAAGAATTAAAGCTACGGCTCAGATATTAGATAATCACAAATTTAACTCTTTAATTCTTCCAAATGCTCGAGCATCTTGGAATAATGGCGATAAAGATTATGGTCTAGAACTCCTTAAGACGTTAAAAACCCAGATATAATAGCCAGTTCCACAATAAACCGAAGCTATGACTTTATACCTTTAAGTGATGATAGAACTTTTGTTGGAAACTACGGTTGACCTTGACATCAGCATTACTCTTGTTCTTGCTTCTGAGAACTATTCTTATGGACCAGGAAAAATAGCGTCATTCCAAAACTGAAACTGAATTTTTACGAGAATTTTTTAAATCCCCGAATGAGCTCATCAATTTAGGCCAATCTGAAGATAAGAGAGAAAGAAGATATGTAGTTACTACCAAATCTAACATCCGTATTAGTTCTAATACATAAATTACAATTTTCATATCGATCTGCCGCATTGCCACTGTTTGGACCTAAGTTTTTCAGAATAAATCGAAACTTGGCCAAATCAAGTTGAACAAAAGTGTAAATGAAATTCTCTTCAAACTTCTATTTAACTCTCCATTATTTTAGAACATCTTTTATCTACGCGCCCCCAAAATCATTTATAACCCAACCTTCTAAAAAAATATAATTTACAAAACTGCAAAAAAGTATGTACATACAATTGACATAAGTTATTGCCATCTGGGGTTCACTTATTTATGCAAATTTCTTTGGCTTTTTTTCTTCTTTGTCTTAAAAGAAACAACGTAAATACCAACAATACATAACTTCTAGAAGAGAGACAATGAAAAGACTTAAAAAAATACAAAAACAATTCAAACATTTGAATTTTAATTAAATGCGCGGTTTGAAAAACAAAAAGAAATGTTCCCAGAAATAAATAAAATATTTTCCCACAAGTAATTTTTCATTGCAAGTGACACAGAGTGGTTTGGTGTTTGACTGTGATCAAAGTGGCGGACGGGGGTGGTCGTTGTCTAAATAGTATTTAGTTCTGAAATCACAGTTCATGTATTAATTTTAAATGGTCATTTAAATGTCACTTATCTTTAAGCATGATAAACTTTAAGAATGTGATTAATTGCACAGATAATTAAGCAAATGTAGTCTTTAATGGGGTTTTATATTATTTTCTTTTCTTCTGTTGGTATTTTATTATCATATAGATGCCAACAAGTGGGAATTTTTGCGTTCTTCATTGTTAAAGTTTTTTTTTTATATTTAATTGAGGTCACATCCATAAGGAAATGAAAGCGAAACGAAATGAAATTATTTTTGGCAATTAAAATTTATGGAAGGAAAAAGTTATTTGTTAGATATGAAATAAATAGTTGGTAGCTGAAGTTGGTATGAAAGTGAAAAAAATGCGATTCGCAAACTCATGTTCAGAGTTAGCAGCACCAGTTACCCAGTTACCCAATTACTAGTATTAGAACTAAATCAAAAAGTCGAAGACTACAACTAGCTAACTTTGATGTATATAGGCCTCTATCGGGCCTGTTGTGCGCCCCTTACCAGTACTACAGGTGAGAATCGAACCCACAACCTCCAGTCTACCATACAAGAACACTAACTACTAACCTACCGGAGGCCACAACTAACTAACTAACTAACTAAAAAACTAACTAACTAAAAAACTAACTAACTAAAAAAACAAACTAACTAATTAACTAACTAACTAACTAACTAACTAACTAACTAACTAACTAACTAACTAACTAACTAACTAACTAACTAACTAACTAACTAACTAACTAACTAACTAACTAACTAACTAACTAACTAACTAACTAACTAACTAACTAACTAACCAACTAACTAACTAACAAACTAACTAACTAACAAACTAACTAACTAACAAACTAACTAACTAACTAACTAACTAACTAACTAACTAACTAATCGAAAGACCACACGAAACCAGTTCCGAACGTTGTTGGCACACTGAAGCCAGCAATGTCTTAAAAATGTGTAATATTCGAGTTTGATGGGACCTTTTCACTACGCCAATCAGTTATCCATGAAACCTGTGTTTATTTCATTAATTCAATTAAGGATTGCATGGTCCTTATGGGTGAAAATTAATTCCACTTAACACTTTATATAAGGTTTGGAATTAGCGTCTCACCTCTTGCCGTCTATGACAGTGTTGCAGTGCAACTTTGGTAGAAAGATGCATTTGAATTTATAGAGCCTCATTACTGCATAAAGCAGTGCAAAGTCGCTTGAATGTTGCATTTGCTTCGACATTTTTCAGCTCTCCTCTCTGTCGCTGGAATGTTGTATTAGCTTTGACATTTTTCAGCTCTCCTCTTTGTTGGTTTCCGTGATTGCTTCATCTTCTATAGAAGAATAAATTGGGATTAATTTCAATAACTCCCTAATCTCCTTTTGATCTAAAACGTCTCGAGTCATATCAAATTAACGCCAAAAATACTCTCATGATTGTCCTTCAAACCGCAGAGTGACGAAATATCTCTCGTGGTACTGTTGACGATTAGTGGATTAGGCTGCTTCCATTGCATGGATCGACTCAATTCAAATTACATGACTTGAGTTTTATCGTGTCTCTAAGCTAAGAACTACATCTAGGCGTGTAAGTAAGAGTGAGCAAAAAATCTGCCTTAAATATTACAATACAGTGTGTTATTCTAAATTATTAGGATCTATTACAAATTTCCAAATTTTCCTACTCTCTATCGCGAAATTATTCCAATTTTTCTTAAATGAAATAAATCTATGATTACAATTACTTCCAATGTAATTGTAAATGTAATCATTGTGCTAATGATACTAAAGTCATTTTCTGCGGGAAAATTTGTAATTTCTATTTCGGGATTACCCTAATATGAGTGCACAACATTTATAACATTATATGAAATAATTTTATTTGCTGACACATCAAATCTTCTTTTGTACGAAACAATTTTTTTTCATCTAAAAATATTAAATGTTTATATTATCCATACGCCTTCAGGCTTTTGTTTATATACAATTTAAAATTTTGACTGCATTATAGTTTACCGTTATAAGCTTGTTATTACTCATACTGGCTAATGTACATCTATAGAAACTATGTAAATTTGTTCTCTACCAGTCTACAGTCAAAAATAATATGTTGCAAATTTAACATTTGCATGTAGCAGACTTAATGATGTTGTCCAATATGTATGTCAAAGTGTGTTCGAGTGTATGTCAATATGCTACATTGCGTGGTTAACAATATTTAGTATTGAAGTGGTCTCTGATTGCTGTATTAACAACTTAAATGCGTGATATTTTAGCTTTTTCTTCTCTTTAACGAAATACAATCGTTGGTAAAGAGTTAATTTAAAATTAAAATTGTAGAAAATCGTCATTTCCATAGGTGCTTGTAATGTGGCTAACAAGCAAAAATCTTTCACTCAATAAAGATATTTAATAATATAGGATCTTGCATAAGTTGGCTAGATGAAAGTAGTAAATAGCTTGTGGTGTGTTTCAAAAAATTTTTTTTGGAAAAAAAAGAAAATACGCACTAAGACTTTAAATGTATCACAAATGTTGGGTATTGGTTTCATGTGGTCGTTTACACTTAACTTAAATGGAAAATACCCAGTTACAATAAATATGTGTTACGTGTGGCTACTTACATAGCTACTCACGTAAATCAACGTTCAGATGCTCCAAGATACTCCAGGGAAAATGTCAGTTTTATGGCTGAAAGTCTGATCTAAATAATTCCGCGAAATAGAACAGAAGAATTCAGGAATTAATAATATAGCGAATTGATTCAGGACAACACAATGCATGACTTTAGTTAAGGCAGATTTGTTGCTCATTGGGTTTTGGAGAGTGTGTAAGAGGACATGTATCAAGTAACTTTTTTTGTACATGAGTTTAGTCGATCCATGTAAAGTATTTTTCCAAGAACTCTAGTTATGTGAAAAGAAATTGTACTGTAAGTCATCGGCATCAACCCCAATTTACTCCTCTATAGAAAATGAAGGAAATATCGAAGCCCACAAAGGAAAGCTAAACATTTTCGAAAGTGATTCCAAATGCTATAGAATCAACACAACTTAATGCACTATTCAAGCACTACGAACTTTACTGAATTTCTCTACCAAAATGGCACAGCCACACCCTCGTCAATGACAACTGATGAGACGCTATTATCAGACCTCATGTCAGGCATTTAACAGAATTAGTTTTCAAATATAGCAGCCACACGATCCTCGAATGAACCAATTGAATAATCACAAGTTTCGTGGATAACTCATTGCCCTTGTGGTAAGGTCTTAAATATTATGCATTGGTAGATAGTTAGTTATGATAGGTTAGGTTGATAGGAGGATGCATAGTACATCAAATCCGAAGAAATATACCTAGGCCATTATCGGGCCTCTTCATAAAAAAATATTCCTTGAGTTTATTATTTTTGAATTCTTAGAAACTCAGCTTACTAAACATAATTTCTAAAAATTTTCCAATCGGTGTTAGTCAGGAATGTTATATCCAGAATAACATCACTTCCAAGATAATTGGATCTAGCTACGACATATGCCTGACAGTGGCAGATAAAGTTTTTCAAAGTTTCACTGTCCTTTCCACATGCTCTACATTCGTCTGTTTCCACATGGCCAATTTAGTATAGATGTACCCGTAATCCAGTGTGTCTACTTAAAATACGTAACATCATACTAGTTTCAGATTTTCTCACTTTGAGGAGATTACCAGTCTTATTCTCATCAGGGTCACCCCATAGAATCTTTGTGGTTAAACCCACCGTTTCTTTATTCGAAGAAGCCTTATGGAATTCTTTAACCCAGAATTATACCCTTCACCTTCGTGAGAAGGTCCGTCTGTCTGTCTGTACATTTTGAATTTTCTATAATATTAAACCTACACAGAAAAAATTATCGGTAGTTTATTTTCAATTAACATGTTTTAATTTTCTTTACTTTTTATTTAAACAAATTTTTATTTGTCTTAATTATCTCGTTTTTTGAAACTGTTTAAAACATAAGTATAAAATTTTGATTAAATTTTTAATTAATTCAATTAATTTTTTAATTGATTGAAAAAATGTTTCTGGCCTACTTTTCTATTTTAGTTTTATTTTTTTAATATTTTATTTAATTTTTTTTGCGAGGAATACTTATAATACCTAAATAGTTAATAAAATGTTAGGCATATAATATTAAAGTTTCTTGACAATTTAACACTATATGTTAAATTGTGTCAATAAAGTGATAATTTTTGTAAATGCTGAACGCATTGTTAAAGGTCTAGTATTCCTTTAACGTTGTGTGTAATCGATTAACAATTTGATTGTTTTAATCACCTTCTTAATTGATTTTTAAAATTTTCTCTATCAAACAGTTTAATTTATTTGATTAATAAATTAATAAAAAATCTATTTTTTATTTATTAAATATTTAATTTATACAATTAATGAATTAATCAATGTTAAATCTTGTCTCAATTATTGACATTAATTGTTTTGATTAATTCGTTATTTGGAAAAAATATATATATTTTTATTTTTTACAAATTTGGTAATTGATATCATCATTTTGGTTATAGGTGCAAAAATTGCTTGATACAATTATTTTGATAATTAAAACTCATTTTCAGTTTTTTCTGTGTAGAAACATGAAATTAAGTTTGTAGAGCCTGGATTAAGTGAAAACCCATAAAAGGAGGCTTTTTGGTACTTTTTCGTTTTTTATAAGATACTTTTTGAAATATCTATAATATTGAACCTAAAAACGTGAAATTAAGTATGTCTTTTGGTACCTTACCGTTTTGCAATTGGAATTTTTTGATTTTTTTGATGCGTCGCATGGTTTTACATTTGTCCGTTATTGCTTAAGTTAGTTAGTTAGTTACTTACTTACTTATTTACTTACTTATTTACTTAGTTAATTAGGACAGAAAATGGGAAGGAGAATGTGCAAATTTTCGTTGCAATGTAAATGTGTATGTTAAATCCTCAAGAAAACACCATTTTATCCTTTGACCCAGCCTCTTGACGCATTAAACTTTGAACAAAATTTAAATCATATAAAAATTCTACTAAATAAAATGAATAGCCTTTTATAATTGGTAATTGTTTTGATAAATTTTATATTAAAATTTATGTTTTTATGTTGTACTAGAAAAATAAACACGATTTATGTTTTATTTATTTAAAAGGTAAAAATAAATCATTTATACATTTTTCAATTTTCCATAGTCATTTTCAATGCGATTCAATTGTTTAAGTATGCACAAATATTTATGTGTGTATTTTATTTAATTTGATTTTTTTTCCGTTTGAAAATTCTCACCAAAAAACATTACAGAAAAACACATGGTACCTATTTATAATTTAGTATATGTATATAGAGTGATAAATGAGTTTCGCTTTATAAAATTGATGATTTTGCGGCAAATAGATTCAATTTAAAAGTAATCAACACGATTATTGTTGTACGTAAATATGTATGAGTCTGTGTATGGTAGTAGCATTATCGAGGATTTCAAACAAGGATGTAATATTAATCGAAAATAACCGATTATGTGGTACCCTAAACGAGTTATAAGCTTGGTTTCATTAAGGATTTACATACAAATTTAAGTTTAAATCGTGACTCAAACCCTTTACATTTTTGCTTATCTGTATTAGGCTTAACAAGTAAAAAAGTATAGTCGGGCATGGCCGACCATATAATACCCTACACCATGAGTATATTTTTACAATTTTTACTTTTATAAAATTTTTATTTTTTGTAAAGAAAGTATTATGTTGAATATTACCATAATTCCAAAATATTTAAGCCATTTATTGATAAAAAACTAAAATTTCTAAATGAGGCTTTATATAGGTCAAATATGGGCCGATCCTCGGTAAATTTGGGAAAAGGATATATTTCTAAATAACAGTTAGTTTTGTTGAGTTTCATTGCGATACAAATGGTTACAAGTCAATTTTAGACGTTTAAGTCATTTTTTGAAGGGGGGTTTGTATGGGGGCTAGGGTCAAATATAGGCCGATCCTTACGAAAATCTGCAGTATCATTTATACTTATATAAAACTTATTTGTGCCAATTTTTAGAGAGATAGCAGAATATTTGACGTAATTATAGCATAAAAAGTTCAAATCGGGAGGTACGGTTGTATGGGGGCTAGGTAAAATAATGGACCGATTTCAACCATTTTCAATAGGCTTCGTCCTTGTGCCAAAAAACATGCTTGGTCCAAATTTCATCAAATTATCTTGAAAATTGCGGCCTGTACCTTGCGCACAAGGTTTACATGGACAGCCAGCCAGCCGGACAGACGGACGGACGGACGGACATTTCTTAATCGACTCAAAAAATGATTCTGAATCGATCGGTATACTTTAAGGTGGGTATTGGACCAATATTTTTGTATGTTACAAACATCAGCACAAACGTATAATACCCTCCCCACTATAGTGGTGTAGGGTATAAAAACATAACATTAACAGTCAGCCAAATGTTCGAACTGACATTGTTACTTTACCCTAAATAAAATTCTGAATAGATCGGTTCAGTGTAGGGTATAAATATCTAGAACACTAAAATACATACATAAATACACATTCCAGTGCACAAAATAAACAAAATGATTCATGTATGTATTTGAATTTATGTACACACAGAAACTAATATTATATACGAGTGTGTTTATACACATGTGTACCGATACAAACATTACGTGTAAACATTTAAATACGTCTGTAGTTCGGTGTGACTAACCCTAATTGGTAAAACGTATGGTTTTTTTTACAAATTTTAGTGTATATTTTTCAAACATGTATTAGATGTTAGATTTCATCGAGATTAAGGAAAGGTAACTGTATATAGCTGTAAGAAATAGACTCATCTACTGCCGGATATACCATAATGTAATTAGCAAATTACTACTTTTAAAAGTAAGACATTGACTCCACATAAAACTTCAGGTTAATTTTAGATTCTTCTCTACTTAGATGCATTCACCAGACTTAAATAGATAAAATTTCATTACATAAAACATGTGTTTTATTGGTACAATATTACCGCAAAAGTAAATAGAAATGCAGGCGCATTTTCTTGTAGAAATTTTGCTATGGCAAAGGAAAAGTTTTAAATTCCTAATAATGATTTTATGCCATATTATGTGTAATGTTTTAACTCTAAATCATATGTACCATACAGTGGGGTTATCAATATGGATGAACAGCTGCAAACGGTATAGGGGAAATTTCTTGTAAAATTTTTTTTTGGATGTAGCAATATTAGTATTATAAGATAGTACACTAATTACAAATTTTGATCTCTGTTGGTCAAGAATTGCCGGAGTTAGAGGGTATCAAAGTTTTTTACATTATGAAATTTCACTGCTTGTATTAAGGACACCTGTACGTATACGTATTAATGACTTATTAATATTACAAATATAAAGTATACTCTTAATTAAAGAGAAGCATTTGCATTTTTATCAGGAAAACAATAAAAAATTTTACATTGCAGTTAAACTAAAAATAAAATCAATTTAATTTTCATGTTCGGTATCCCTGCTAACCCAAATGATCTTAATTTTGTGAGATTTAGAAGTGTTGCTGCTGAGTAGATTGGATAACTATCAATCTCATGTCCCCAGTGACTTCAACCATAACAAAAGCACTCGATAAATCCATAATCTCTATGCTACACCCATATTGATCGTTAGATATTTCTGTTGTCATGAGAGACTTATTTATCTTCCGATCAGGTAGATTTCTAGTTCCTCAGACTAGTTCCATTCCACATGGTGTGTTGTGCTTCGGCGTATTTTGTAGTCCGAAATAACCAGCCAATAGAATCACTACCATTAGTAGGGTAGCATATAACAATATGCATTCAGTTGAGATGGCAACAGCGCTGAGAACTTCTCTATAGCAAAAGTTATACCAAATCTGTATTAGTCTCCCATCAGTCTCTTTCGCCAACATACATCAGTTCCATTCTCAGATCATAAAGAACGAAACGACAGGCAACTACCGAATGTCAACCTGATAATTCGCAAATTTAAATTGACGTACGTGAAAAGTAGGAGATACACAACGAGTTCAAGAATATAGCATAAGTTGCTCTGCTGCATGGCCCAGTAACATCTATTAAGATATCAAGAGAACCAGAGAAAAAATCCATTTATACTGACGTTTTAATACATGAAGAGTAAGAGTTACTCTACAGGTTCAAAACTCTAGCATAAGTTGCTGTGCTGCATAACCCAGTAACATCTGTTGAGATGCCAAAAGAATCGGAGAAAAAAATCTAGACAAAAGTATATAGAATTTGAATATGCTATGCTTAAATCGAAAGGCTTTGTCTCCGGTACCATAGAAGATTAAATGCCAAATTTTATTAGTTAAACTACAAATTGTGACCTGTAGTTTAATTACAAGGTTTACGAGCCTTATTCGGTCGTTCAGTTGTATGAGGGTTAGGTGAAATAATGACCCAAGGCTTCGCCCATGGGACAACAGAAAAAAAGGTACCAAATTTCATTAAATTATCTTCAAAATTGCGAACTGTAGTTTGATTGCAAGGTTTACATGGACGGACAGACAGATAGACAGAAAGGCAGACAGACAGACAGACAGACAGACAGACAGACAGACAGACAGACAGACAAACAGACAGACGAACATAGCTAAATCTACTCAGAAAATGATTCCAATATATCTTCCTTACTAAAGTTGTGCAGGGTATAAAAACCGGAGTAATCTTCAAAGATGTTTAGAATTTTGTTCTCAAAGTAGCAGAAACGTAACTTAAATTACAATATCACTGTCATTGGTTTCAACTACCGAAAATATTAGTTATTTTTATTTAACTGACCCATCCTATATAATAACATATTAATCCATTCCGTATTTAAATAACTCTTCTATCTGGCTACTCTTGAACAAAATTGAATTATTAAAATTTTGTTTGTTTTTAAAATTTACGTTTAAATTGTAAATAAATCAAATAAATATATGTATAAACAGAAAACCAGCAAAAAATATTAAATATGGTTTTCGGTCAGTGACACACATTCGTTTGAAAATAGTATATTCATGTTTCCTTTAACAGTTTTTTGGGATCTATTTCCCTGTGGTTTTATTGCATGCAAAACATAACATCATGTGCATTTGTAAAAATTAGTGTAATAAAATTCTTACAAAATATGGAATTATAGCGTTTTGATTAAATTTAAATTTTTTTTATTTAACATTAATAGAAAAGTTAATGCAGAATGATTTAGAAACTGGGTGATTAATCAGAGTTAAAATATGTAATGTGCGTTTAAGAGATTTTTGTTAAAGGACTTTGTAGGGGAGCTATGACCAATTATGTACATAAAGACAAAATTTTAGAATTCTACTTGGTAATAAATATTGTAAATCTAAGTGATTTTCTGGACCTAGTATGAGAGCTATGACCAAATATGGACCTTTCGTAAAACAATTTTATAGTGAATTTATGTATATAAGAGCAATATTTTTGCTAAATGTATGGATATAAATATTTGGTTATGAGTTATTTGCGTTTTGCGTGAGTTATACGTGTTTAAGTGTTTTTCGGAAGGGGAACATATATGGGAGCTATGACCAATTATGGACCGATCGGAAAAAGATTTCGTGGTAATATTTCTTTATGTGAGAACTATGCTTGCACCAAGTTTTATATCGATATTTTTAGTTATGAGTTATGCGCGTTTAAGTGATTTTCGGTAGGGGACCTTGTATGGGAGCTATGACCAATTATGGACCGATCCAAAGAAAATTCCATGGTTATATTTCAGTATATAAAAGCAATCCTTGTACCAAATTTTATATCGATATCTTAATTTAGTAATGAGTTATGCGCGTTTAAGTGATTTTCGGTAGGGGACCTTGTATGGGTGCTATGACCAATTATGGACCCATCCAAAAAATTTTTCCTCTGGATAAATTCTATTATCATAAAATTTTAATTTCTAAAATTTTGTGAAGATATCGAGATAACGACGGAAGTTATTAACAAAAAACCAAATTTCCGGGAATATGTACTTTTGTATGGGAGGTATATGAAATTGTGGACCGATTCTGGCGATTTTATACACAGATTAAGCTTTTGTGCGGAGACGAATGTATGCCGATTTTTATGGAATTATCTTGCATAGTTTTCGAGAAAATTACATCACAATGTGTAAAAAATGCTTATTTTTTCGAGGTTGTTTCAAATTTTGATTCATAACTTTTCCCGATGTAAACCGATTTTGCCCATTTTCAATATCAAACTGCTTAGGATAACAATAAATATTTTCGGTGAATTTGGTTGATGGCCTTGGCTTAGTTTTAACGTGAGCGTGTTTTAGGCAGACAGACGGACAGACAGGCGGGCATAGCTAAATCGACTCAGAATCAGATGGTGGTGGAGGATATAACAAGTAAGAAATTATAGTCGGACGAGGCCGAAAAATTTTCGGCGAAAATATAATATCCTACACCTGTTGCAAAAAGTAGAATGTGAATTAGATTCAAATTATCTTCAAAATTGCGACCTGTAGTTTGATTACAAGGTTAACTTAGACGGACAGACAGACATTCAGACAGACAGACGGATCGTGTGAAGAAAACATATACAGATTCTGTATTCAAGGTCATTATGACACGCCACCGCAAAGGAATAGATAATCGCTTAGCTTCATAAAATACTTATAGCATTCCCACATAAGAAGTCATAAGAATTCGAAAAACTTCGATTAAACTGTTTACTGGTTAGTAACAATATTGTAAACGCAAATAATTACGATTAATCGGTCGTCATCATCAGAAGTAATTCTCAGATTATTACCTGTATTGGGTATTCTGAAGGAAGAAATGATAATAATTTAATAGAAATAAAATGTTTAAAAAATCACGTCAGCAACAGGAAACAATTGTTTTAAAAACAAGTGAAGTAAGTAAGACAGACAACAACATTTATTTATGTTCATAAAGTTGCAATGAAACATACATTAATACAAGAATATGCATTCATATAAACTCAATGTTAGTCTTCAATCTTGGACTGACGTTATACTACAGAAAAGGAATCAAATACTTCAATGTAAATTGTAGTTTTTTAATGCATGATTTGCCTTACACATACTGACAAATACTTGTCCAAACACAAATATTCGTAAAGGTAAAAATGAATGCATGAGTGAAAGCATAGACCCAACAGTTTTGGGTCTCTCATGAGATGCTTTATTCTAGATATGATAGTACATCGAAAACGATGAAATACACCTAGACTACTATAGAGCCTGTTGAGTGCTACTTTCCACGAACAATATTTGTTGGTACTGAATATATTATAGTCCAAAAATAAACATTATTCCTCAAAAATATATTTCAAGCATGTATGTGTATGTTGCGTCTTTATCGACTGCTCTATTTGTTCTACTAGAGCTTTAGACTATAAACAACATTTTCTGTAGTTAACAAAACTGACAGTGAGTTCTTGAGATAAAACTTGTTTTTGTTGCATGAAAGTTTTTCTTTATTTTTTTCGATTTTCGTTACTATTTTGTTGTTGAGATGCCAAAAGTCATATCTAGGTATCAACTGTGTTGTTAGTAGTTTTTCACAATTTACTAAACACGAAGTACCCTACATTTCCCGTATATACTTAGGTCAAAAAAAGACGATAAATTGAACAAGGCAGTTAGTGTAGAAAAACTGTAGAATCGATTTGGGGTCTCAATTCTTGCCACATTGGCTTTCTTAAAGCGCAATTAAATTGTTTTTAATTTACGCAATCAACCAATTAAATATCTATCTATCTATCTATCTATCTATCTATCTATCTATCTATCTATCTATCTATCTATCTATCTATCTATCTATCTATCTATCTATCTATCTATCTATCTATCTATCTATCTATCTATCTATCTATCTATCTATCTATCTATCTATCTATCTATCTATCTATCTATCTATCTATCTATCTATCTATCTATCTATCTATCTATCTATCTATCTATCTATCTATCTATCTATCTATCTATCTACTTATCTATCTATCGTTCCTAGTAGAAATTATTCTGTGGAATTATTTTTCTGCTGTCTTTTTACCGAACTAAGCACATATATCAGCTCCTTATGACCAAATTGCATTTTCTATTCTTTGTTAGCTTTTCTTTAACATGAATGGCTTTTAATGTCATGTTTTGTTTTCATTTTCATTTAATTTTTTTTGCGTTCCTCCTTCCTTCAATCTTTAGTTTGTTTGTGTTTCAATATTTTCTTAGTTTTTTTTTTTGAGTGAATAAATTTTTGTTTGTCTTTTTGCTTGCTGTTTGTTGTTGCTCAACAGAAAAAGAAATGTTTGAATATAACTAAAAGTGGCAGGGAATTTTTACGCATCCATCTACTTTGTCTACGTTGAAATAATTCATTTTTCGTTTAACAATTCTTCTTCAAGTGTGCAGAGTCATGCAACAATTTGCAATTGTGCAATTTTGTTTTCCTTCTTTGGTGGATGCTTAGCTTGGGATGCTCTGACTTACCTTGTAGTTTATTCTTCCTTATGTTTTGTGTGTGTGTGTGTTTTTTTTTTGCGTATTTTAAGTGGGATTATGTGTATGTCAGTTGATATTGCTCCTAACAACCTTCGCTACGGAAGCCAATGTTAGTACACTAACTATTATTGCTAGGGCACAATGGGCTGGTTAGTAAGTTGTTTACTTACTAAGTTATTTAGTAACTACTAAGTTATTTAGTTACTTAGTAACTAAGTTTCTTAGTTAGTTAGTTGAACCCACTTCCTCAATTTCACCAGACTATAACACTAACCACTTCCCATAGAATAGTTAAAAAACCGGATTCTCTTTGATTCCTCTCTTTCGCTTAGCACCTTCCCATAGTGCATTTTAACTTTTTAGACAATCATCATCGTTAGTTGAAGGAGTTTTTACCGGTGAAGCTAAATTGATGGGGAAAAAATGAAGTAGTAGTTGATGGTTTAACAACAATATTGCATTTTTAAAAATTGTTTACGTTTGTTAAAAAATTTTGTTTTCTTTTTTTGAGCTATTTTTTGGGTTTTTTCTCAATTTTTTATATTATGTTTTCGATAAAGCTTCCTTTTTGCCAAGAGTTAGTATTATGGTTAAATATAAATGTATAACTTGCAGCGTATAAAATAAATTAAATTATATAAGCGTTTTTTGTTGTCTTTAGAAAATGCAACTTTTTTTTGTAAATGATGTCTCAATGACAAAGCAATTTTTAACAGTTAAACGAAATTCTTTCTAGAAACAGCACTTAATCTAATTTTAATGATTTAAGCAGGATATAGTATTCTTTAAGAGTTGAAAATAACTATTTTTGAAATAATATAAATTTGTGAGATTTTTGTACGAAAGCAACTTTTACCACTTAGTTGTGACCTGTATACTTTACTAACACATCCTTTTGATCGAATACCATCATAGCATAGTAATTCATTTAGTATTAATGACGTCCACCCACCGTACATTTAACTAAAATCAAATTTTCTTAAACTCATTAAAAACTTCGTTAATTATGCGGCTCTAAATTTGCGAATGAATCTGGTTTGTGTGATAAAGCGTAAAAATGTCAATTACAATACAAAAGGAATTGGGTTAAAATGTCACAGACATTTCAACCGTAAACAAAACCTCAGTTTAATTAAAAAATTGTGGAGAAAAAAACTTCAACGCCATCAGACAACTTAAACTTATTCAGAGCACTTTATCCATCAACAAGTGGGCTTTGAACAATTTGTATGGCCTATACACTGACGATTGTTGGAGTTGGTGCTTAAGAAAACTTTTTATTAAACAAGTTAAATATATTCGGCTTTGCCGAATCTTATATACCCTTTACGTGTAAGCTCCTTTTTATGAAAACCCATTTTACTATCAACTATATATGTATAATATTTCCTGGTGTTAAAGACTGAATGACAAACTTATTTATACCTTTTAATACCACTGGCGATGGTGTAGGGTATAAACATATCATTACATTTTACTCCTTTTCTAATAAAAGACAATGTAAAAGTAAAGCTAATAAGAAGTTATAGTCGGGCTAGGCCTCCCCCGGGGGCATGTTACCTTGTCGAGATCTCCGCCTTGGTGTTATTGCAGTCTCGGTGTATAAAGAGGTTGCCAATACCTCCAATCTGGCCGGTACTGAAAAATTAGTTACAGTCTACTACTTGGCTTAGTCCTTGCATAGATTGAAAGAGGTTAGACCAGATCACCGCATAATCTGGTACTAGAGTAGTCAGTTTCCCGCAGGACTATGTCCTGGCTGGTCAGTTGCTTGAGGTTCCTTCGGTGTGCACGTAGTGGCTGTGGTTTAAACCCAAATTCGCAGGGAGAGTAAGTGGCGGTTAAAAGACTGATGTATGATAAAGTCAATATTTCTGGATAAAACAACAGATACCCCACAGAGGAGTGACTGTGCCACTTAGCGTTGGAAATGAGTTAGTATTAATTGAATATGGTACGGGATAAATGTGAGGTTTGGCGGGCCTTACCCTACCCGTCTATCTAATGAATGAGATGTGTGCTGATATGTTCAGAGTATACTCTGTTCATATCAGAATTACCACAGTGTGTCCCTGTGAGTAAGAACAATGTCCTCGGCTTATTGATGGATCATACTTCGGTCGATCGGTTACGTCTCTAGGTGCTGTGGCCGAATCAACAGAGGCCATCCAATGGTCAGAGATTAGATAGCTCGAGTACTACAGCAAAGTACTTGTGCATGGACCGGTCAAAGCCAATGTACAAAAATTGCCACCTGAGTTCTTCATTGAAGGATTAAAATGACCACCGTGAGATAAGGCCGTCAAGGCTCATGTTAAAACTCTCGAAAGTTAGTCGGGCGAGGACGACCATATAATACCCTACACCTGTATACGAATAAAATGTTATTTAGTGGATATTTAAGTAAAATTTTGATGGGGCTTTTTGTAGGGGCAAGGATCATACATACCTATTATAACAGAATTCGTGAGGTCATCAAGTCTAGTAAAAAACATGGTTTTGTAGCTTTTTATCGAGATATAAGTATATTAAACATTATTATAAACTTAAAAGCTCTATTAGGCTCGACCATAAAAGATCATGTGACAAATTTCATTGAATTATTTCCAAAACTGCGACCTGTAGTTTGATTTAGCTCTATTGGGGGCTTCAGTTGTATTGGGGCTAGGTCAAATAATGAACCGTTCTTAACCATTTTCAATAGACGTCGTAATCAAGTATCGAATTTCATTGAATTGTTTTCAAAATTGTAGTGTGTTTACAAGGTTTACATGGACGGACAGACAGACAAACAGACAGAAGGACGGACATAACAAAATCGACTCAGAAGATAATTCTGAGCCGATTGGTATGCACTAAAGTGGTGTAGGGTATAAAAATACACATGTTTGCAACTGCAAGGAATAGCAAATATACAACGTGTACCACACAACTACTACAAGTAGCAACAAAACTGACATTAACAAATTATCCATATGAACATTATCTATAATGTCAGATCAATTTCTAACCTAAAGAAGTTAAATAATAAAAGAATAAATATAAAAAAATCAACTTCACTGTGAGATTTCTCATGCAATATACATACGTAGTTAATGTTGGATTCCTGTTCATGTCATTGCAGCAAAAGTTGTTAAGTTTATTATCGAAATGTTAAATGCAGACAAAACCCCAGCACCACACCGATGAATAATGAAGCAACCGACTAATAGAGAAGAAATGACATTTGAGATAAAATGAAATTGCAAGAGAGTAAGTTTAAATACTTGTTTATGTAATCAGTTTTATTGTTGATAAACTTTTGAGGTTTTCTATATACCCTACACCACTTTAGTGGGGAGTGTATATTGGGTTTGTGCTGATGTTTGTAATGCACAATAATATTGGCCCTGTATCCACCATAAAGTATACCAATCGGCTTAGAATCATTTTCTAAGTCGATTTAGCTATGTCCGTCCGTCCGTTTGTCTGTCTGTCCGTCCATGGTAACCTTGTTATAAAACTACAGATCGCAATTTTGAAGATAATTTAATGAAATTTGGTACATTTGGTACTATTGTCCCATTGAGGTAAAGCCGATTGGTTAAGATCGATCCATTCTTTCACCTAGCCCCCATACAACTGAATCCCCCAAAATGGCTTGTAAACTTCGTAATCAAAATACACGTCGCAATTTTGGTAATAATTCAATGAAATTTGGCACATGATTTTGTATGGTACCGTAGACGAAGCCCATTTAAAATAGTTAATTTCGATCTATTATTTCAGATAGCCCTAAGACAACTGAACCTAAGACAACTAGTAAGTCTACAAATAGCTGCAAAGCCAAGTTCCATACGAGCCTTGACGATCGTTAAACCGAAAGTTATTCTGTCGATTCAAATAGTATTTGTTTGAAAAGTGTTAATTTAACCTTAAAATAAAATGTAACCAGTTATTGTGATAATTGGGGTTAAAGAAATAAGAGCATGATGTTGTTACTTTGTAGATGGATATTGATGAAACTTCTCAAAACTTATTTTTGCTACATTCAAATAATACGATAAACTAAATGCTGGATATATATTCATTAATTCTTTAAGAAAATTAATTTTAAAAAGTGTTTTTTAGTGTTTATAAAAATTGGTCTCGAATTGACCCCAATTAAGACAGAGGGTTAATTTTTGAAAAAAGTTTGATTCCTAGATTTCTGTATATACTTCCATGTATTTTGTCAAAATATATTAATAATTAAATATACAATATTTTGCTATTTTAAATGAAAAATATTAAATATACAAAAATTTGATTTTGACCCAGGTTTTTAGTGGGTTTAAGAATTTTTCATTTTGGAAATTTGATAAAAAAACTTTCCATGTACTGAGAAATAATAAACGCAATTTTCTTGATAAAAATTAAGCAACTATTGGTAATAATATAATTTTTACTTAATTATTGTTAAAAATTGCCTTTTTCCCGAAATCCTTCAACTTTACATCGCAGATACGGTAAAACTATGAGAGGTATTGAGCTCAGTCTTTTTTCGTTTAATTCTTATATAATTCCTTTATAATATTCAGTATAGAAAACTTAAATTTTTTAAAATCCATTTAACAAAATTTTTAAAAGTTTAAAAATAGAGTTTTGGAGATGCTGTTAAAATAATGGTACTTCTTTAAACACCTACTAAACCGAGCAAGTGTTATACAGTTTGAAAAAAATCGTACTAGTACTTTTATGAACTTTATAAAGATAAATATGAGATTTTTTTGTAAAATTCTTCAAAACTGAAAAAATTTCTTACATTTACTTTTATGTGTCTTCCGAATCACAAAATTCTTTTCCATTCTTTTTGGAAAGGCAATTTTTTTGGACAATACTTAAAGCCACATTTTTTGAAATAAAAAAAATCCTGAAAAGTGCAATTTTTCCCATATAAAGGCTTTAACAAACTTTGACGGCGATGCACGGACACTTACCCTCAAAATAATTGAATAATATTTTACAGTCTTCCATTTGACTTAATTTGACTATTAGAAGTTGATCCGAGAGAAAGGCCTATTTGTCCCATTGCGAAGAGAGGATCTTAAAAGTCATTTATGTAATTCCATTTAACTCTTCTTCAATTAAACTTTCCCTGAGAAACTGAAATTACTATTGCTCTTACCTAAGTAATTAAATATTAAATTAACGTGCACAACCAGTTGTAGTTAACTTTTTTGTATGTACGTAAGAGCTTTTATAAATATTTGATAAACACAAAAAGGAAAGTATATTCAAACATCACCGACCATATGGTACCCTACATCATTAGCATTTTTTACAATTTTTTTATTTTTCATAGAAAAACTTCTATGTTTTTCCTAAAAGAGGCTTTATATGGGAGTGAGAGACAAATATGGGACGATCCTCAGACAATTTTGAGAAAGTCAATCGCGATACTAAAGTTTATTAGTCAAATTTTAATGTTTGAGAAAATTTTTTAAGGAGGACTACGTCCGATATTGACCGATCTTTACGAAATTGGAAAAGCTTAATTGTTCCGTTTTTTGTGCCTAAAAAGGCCAAATCAGAAGGTCCGATTGTAAGGGACTAAGTATATAATTATACAAATTTCATTAAAAAATATCTTGAAAATAACGGCCATGCTGAAAGACGAAGGATGGACGGACATGTATAAATCGACTCAAAAAATGATTCTCAGCCTATTGGTTTACTTATATGTAGAACAAATATTTTTGTGCATTACAAATATCAACACTAAGCTTCAAAACTTATATTAGAAAATTGCTTCATAATTATTGTAGTTTTGTTGTTACTTTCAAGTTGCAAGCGCATGCGTGTGGTTAACTTTTGACTTTTTTTTTAATTTCTACGAATATGTTTGTAATATTATGCAAGATTTTTCTTTATGATTTTGCTGTTTACAATGATTTTGCAAATCACTTTGCAAACCACAAATGTTGAAAAGAATATTCTTTTATTTTATTTTTGAAAAATGCCGTTTGTCATTGAGTATGTTAGCAGCAGCAGCAACATCAGTAAGTGCAATAGTTAGTGTGTTTGTCAGCCTTAAGTCTTTCAATCCATAATGTTAGTTTACCCATTCATTTAGTTAGTCAGCATTTTACTTTCAACCATTCAAATGCATTCCTTCTTTCTTTTATCAATGCTTTAAAGGAACGATGACTTTTTGATGATATTGCATAAATTTTGGGTTGTGCAGCAAGTTTTGGTTTGCAGCAAAATTTTGTTGTTTTATTTTTAATAACTAAGTTGACTTTTTGCTGTCTATATAAGTAAGTGTTCCGTGTAACTAACATTTAAAACATTTGTTTGTGGTCTTTGAAATTTCAAATGCGTATTTTATATTTCTTTAAAGTTTTTGTTTTTTTTTAGCTCTTTAACACTTTATGGTTCAAATGTATCTTAGTTTTAAGTGACCTTTAGGTTATACTTATGTTTTATTACGAATTTTACAACATTTAAAGAAAACTGTCAGATATACGATTTTAGGGACTTTTGGTGAATTTTCTGGGTGTTAGGAAGTGCATGCAAATTTAAGTGTAAAGAAAAAGGAGCTGTTTTATAACATGTACAATAGAGTGCTCCAAAAAAACTAAGTCTTGTTTTAAAAACATGCCAATTTGGAAATATTTCAATAAAACCCGTTTGCAATCCCATTAATTCAGCAAATTGATAAAAAAAACAATTGGGTATTATAAAAAATATAATATATATAAATAAATAAAAATAAATCTGAAAAATTATATCACAAATTTAAATCGATTACAAAAAGTATTACTGAAAAAATACTTTGGTTCAAACTGACACCATATTCAAAAAGGTTTAATGCCTAAATTTTTTTAAGCTGAATTAATGGGATTGCCAACGGGTTTTATTGAGATATATCCAAATTGGCATGTTTTTAAAACATCGGGGTCATTTTGACCCCAAGGCCGTTTAAGGGTTAAATAATTTTGTTCACTATTATTGTAAATATCGGTTGTTAATAAATAAATTTCTTAAGTTTTGTGATAATCTACCTAAAAATAGAAATAATTTCGACAAGTTTCCATCAAAAATTGAAAATATTACAAAATTTGACCATTGACCATTCCAGTTTATGGGTTAATGGCGTCCAAATTGCACGAAACTCTTGTTTTTTATTTAGAAATATGTGGACTTATAAATTTACAAAAGATTCCATTTAAAATACACAACAATATAATAAAAAGGCTAATTTTGCAAAATATTACATAAAAATGGATTTTTATCGAAATCCGCTGAATTCAAATTGCTGGTACAGGCAAACTATAAGAGGTACTGACCTAATTTTTTACTGTTTTATTCCCAAATCTGTTGTCCATAAATATCCCTATGAGTTCTTCCAAAAATATTGAAATTTGTTTAATAAAGTATCAAAAAAACTAAAATTTGAATTTTGAAACGACGTTTAAAAATATCAAAATTTTTCGACCATAGCTGAGAACAGGTTTACATTATTCTATAAGGACAAAAACTCATACTCAAGTAACTACAGATGTATTTTAAGTAACACAATTGTTTTATTAGAATATTTTCAAAAATATGATTATTTTCTTATCACATTTCGAATTCAAGTGATATGAGACACGATAATGGCCTGGGGAATTTTTAATAACTTTTAAATTTTTCAACCAATTTTTGTATTTTTTATCTTTTTGTAACGCTAATTCTGTGTACATTACGATTCTTTGACAATAAAATGCAAAACGAATTGTTTAATGACAAAACTTTTGTAGATAGGTTTTGGCTAGAAAGAAACTTACTTATGTCAAATTTCATCGCTATACTTGTATTTTTAAGCGAATATTGAGCGTTAAAGTAATTTTCTGAAGGGGACGTTATATGGGGGGTAGGGTCAATTATGAACCGATATACATAAAAGTTGGTTGAGAAATTTTGGCTTGCATAAAACTTTTATGTGTCGAATTTCATCGCTACATTTCCATTTTTAAGCCAGTAATGAGCGTTAAAGTTATTTTCTGAAGGGGACCTTATATGGGGGTAGGGTCAATTATGAACAGATCCACATAAAATTTCATAGAGAGATTTTGGTTAGTAAAAAACTTACTTATGTTAAATTTCATCGCTATACTTTTTTTTTTTTAAGGCAGTAATGAGCGTTAAAGTTATTTTCTGAAGGGACGTTATATGGGGGGTAGGGTCAATTATGGACCGATGTACATAAAATTTGGTTGAGAGATATTGACTTGCATGAAACTTATGTGTGTCGAAGTTCATCGCTATATTCCCATTTTGAAGCCAGTAATCAGATACTTAGTCATTTTCTAAAGGGGACCTTATATGGGGGGTAGGACCAATTATGGTCCTATGTCCGCCATAATTCAGAAATATTTTTCAGACGTCAAAAAACTGACCTGTGCGAAATTTTGTGGTATTTGCATCATAAACAACGAATTTGTGAATATTTGAAGCTATTTATACAATATTCCGGGGGGTACAGTTGTATGGGGGTTATGTGAAATCGTTGACTGATTTTGCCCATTTTCAATACCAAATATTTCTGATTAATAAAATATATTTTGGGAAAATTTCATCTCAATATCTCTTATTTTGTGGACGCTATCGTGCCAACAACAGACAGACGGACAGACGGACGGACATGGCTAGATCGTCTTAGAATCTTACGAGGTCCCAGAATATATATACTTTATGGGGTCTAAGAGCAATATTTCGATGTGTTACACACGGAATGACAAAATCAATATACCCCCCATCTTTTTGATGGTGGGTATAAAAATAGATAGATAAAATTGGTACTAATTGATTGGGCTCCAAAATGAATAAATTTTACGAATTACTCCCAATTTTAAATCCATGTGGTGAATAAAAGCCATTCAAAAAAAAAAAACAATTAATAATTCATAAAATATTATTATTCCTGATGTCTGGAGCGATACAATATGTATTTTACATGATGATGATAATGCATGTAAATAAACGATTGCAACAACTTTCTTCTTGATGAGTACGCAAATATTTTAAAATAAAGAAAGTAATAATTAGTAGTATTTTCCACTAACATTTATACACCTTCGTTCAGAGTCTTAATATGGGCCATCTCTTGGTTGTTATAGTTTTTGTAAATAAAAATCTGAGATGAACAACTTTTTTGATCTGTAATACGAAAAATTATTGCGTCGTGCTTTTTAAACTAACGAACAAAACTACCAACCAACCTACCTACCTAACTAACTAACTAACTAACTAACTAACTAACTAACTAACTAACTAACTAACTAATTAATTAATTAACTAACTAACTAACTAACTAACTAACTAACTAACTAACTAACAAACTAACTAACAAACTAACTAACTAACTAACTAACTAACTAACTTACTAACTAACTAACTAACTAACTAACTAACTAACTAACTAACTAACTAACTAACTAACTAACTAACTAACTTACTAAATTTTAACTTAAAAATTGAAGGCTGGTGATTGAGACAAAGAGAGAACGATTACATTAATAGAGAGAGACTTACCAAGCTAACCCCAATGACAAATGATAAATATTATATAGTTTAATTTCAGATAAGCCTTCCAGAAATCGTTGTTCTGTTTAGATTAGTTTTGTTTCAAATATTGATCTGTGTTCCCCTCATCAAACCTAGGCTATATTTTCTTCGTTTAAATACAAGTTGGAGGAATATACCCCACATAAATATGATTACCTAGCGGAGTTCGTATAACATCTATAAGATTTTTACATAATCTTATCGGAGAATCACATATCTGTTTTGGATTCCTGTTTAGGATTTTTATAACCATAAACTAAGTTGTTTAAAGAGGAGCTATATGCATGGTAATATCAATAATGAACCTATCCTCATCTGTTTTCACAAAATTTTCTGGTGGGGGTTTTAAATCAATTAAAACTGCTCATCATAAAATCTTGTAGAACGATATTTTTATGAAAATCATATTTATGTCGAATTTTGCCACTGTATTTGCATTTTTAAGCCAGTAATGAGTGTTAAAGTTATTTTCTATGTGTTTAGGGTCAAATATGGACCGATCCCTACAAAATGTCATAGAACTAATTTGGGGTCATACGAAACTTGTCTATGTCGAATTTCGTCACCATATAATTATTTTGAAGTCAGTTATCAACATTATAGTTATTTTAAGGGGACCACATATGGAGGTAGGGCCAATTATGGTTCTATGTCAGAATTTAGAATTTAAGTTCGGTTGTCAGAAATCGGACTTATGAGAAATTTCGTGGCATTTGCTTCATAAGCAATGAATTTATGAATGTTTGAAGCTTTTTAAGCCATATTCCGGGGGTACGTATGTGTGAGGGCTATGTGAAATCGTTGACCGAACATTTCTGATTAATAGATAAAATTTTGGGAAAATGTCTTCTTTTGACACAATAGCAACAGATAGATCGCCTTAGAATCTTACGAGGTCCTAGTATATAGATATTTTGTGAGGTCTATGAACAATTTTTCGATATGTTAAACATGGAATGACAAAATCTATGTAGCCCCTTTTATTTTTGATGGTAGGTATAAAAGTATTTGCTGAAAATTTCAGCCATCCTGTTTTTTTTCGTTCGGACCCTGTTATGTTTCAAAATGAAAGGAGAAAGGAACGAATCAATATTACTAAATCATCTTAGACACAGGGAACTATAATATTTACTTGCTTATGCCCTATTGGACATATTACTTTATTCCAGTAAAAGGTAATGCGTCTTAAAATTCTCGAGTCCAACTCGTTATAGATGACATCTGATCTTTTGCCGATCACATTAATATCTGTCATTCTTATTTGTTCAATAATGTCGCAAAAAACCCCCTTTGAGAGACTTCATCTATCCTGTGAATGGGATCGTGCTACTTGAGCCCATTTCAATCACAAAAAAACTCAATTTTGCATCTTAACGTACCCATTTGTGGTCGAGTGGACAGTGGGATAGGGAATGCTCAATACTCAGCCGTAGCATCCAAAAAAAAAAAAAGAATTTTCTACCACGAAGTAAAATTATTAAAACCAAATGTCCATAGAAACTATTACTCCCTTTATCATCCTTTTCACATCCTACTTTCCTAGTTCTAACTTAGTGGACTGAACAGGATACTGTTCCAAGAAAAAAAGCCAAAGATTATCATAGGCCCTGTATATACCTTCTCCGCTTCTTATGTAAAGTGC
This sequence comes from Lucilia cuprina, assembly GCF_022045245.1. Lineage (NCBI taxonomy): Eukaryota > Metazoa > Arthropoda > Insecta > Diptera > Calliphoridae > Lucilia > Lucilia cuprina. The sequence goes on from NC_060954.1 coordinate 15,554,001, forward strand.
ACTTATATGATTATGTTACATGTATCACCATTTACTTGCATATGCTGCAAAATTCTTCTTATTCAACTTCTTAAATCCTTTTCCATTAATTTTAAGCACTTTAGCAGCTGTCACAACATGTCTTAATCGTGTCAGTATATCGAAGAAGTAAAAGATGAGAAAAAAAAACACAAAAGAAAGCAACTTCGAAAATTGCCGCAATGTCTTAACTTTTTTCAGAGTGCACACACATACACACTCACTATTATCTTTAGCATACATATTTACAAATACGCGCCTCAATACCCCAAGGAAAGTGTCAGTGTCGCCAGTAAGCTAGTCAATGTTCGTGTGTTTGTATTACAAGACAATCGAAAGATATGGAAAATTAAAATGAAAATGGAAACTATAGCAGCAGTAACACCACCATGGATTTGGGTTGGTTGTGTATCTTATGATTGTGGTTTCCTACGTGAATGACAATCAATGTCATTTTACCGCAAACAGCATGTAAAATTGCAGTTCACTAACTACAGCTATTGACCCATTATTGAGTTGATAAATATGTATATACACGCACACTTTGACTACGACTATCTATCTTTATGTAGTAAAGTCGGCAGGAAAACGACAGAGTAGTGTGATAGCAGGCAGTATAACACCATCAAGTCAACTATCCAAACATCATTTGCTGTTTTAATACTTATTCCATGTATACCTATAAAGGTACGTATATTGGTAGAGCAATGAATATGCACAGCTAAAGATAGCGCTTGTTTTCATCTCAAACATTAAGCATCGGGATCAATGAGCATTTAATAATGCATCAATTGCTTTGTGCAATGTGGTTATCATAAAAACAGAAAACTGAAATTATATACAATACTTCTTATGTATAGTCTCAGAAGAACGATGAATAGCAAAAAAATGCAAAAGAATAAAAGAAGTATTATTTCATATACATTCTTAGAGAGTAGTACGAGCAATTTAACATGTTAAATTGCTTGATACTTTTGATGAGCTTCGATAGTTTTCTTAGGAAATGCAATGATTGGATTTAGTTTTCAATATTTCAGTTAAAGTTCTTGACAGTTTTTATAAAGATTACAAATTCTGATTTTAAAATCGTGTATATTTAACTAATATATAGAACCTTATTATCGACTATAATAACAACGAAAGTTAAGCATAATTAGGGTACCTCTGGTAGATCAGAGTGGCCTGTAATCGCTTATACTATCAAGAGAGGAAAGCAAATAACGATCTAAGGATGAATTATCATGTTACTATGTTACATGAGATCCGAATAAATACACCTAGGGTGTAACATGATAATGCATCCTTAGATTGTTTGGAATCTTTATTTGCTTTCCTCTCTTGATAGTATAAGCGATTACAGGCCACTATTGGACCTATAGGGCGCTCCTGTTCATGCTCCACATTCTATGAAACTGCACGTCCAATTTTATATAAGTGTTCCTCATGGGGGAATGTTACTATGGTGAAACCTCCACATTGGTGTTATTGCAATCCAACACCTCTGTTTCCAACACCTCTAGTAGGCCGGGACTATAAATTGGTATTAACAGTCTACTTTCTGGCTTAGTCCTTGCATAGATTGAAAAGAGGTCGAACCAGATCACCACATAATCTGGTACTTAGGGTGGCCAGTTACACGCAGGACTATGTCCTAGCTGGTCAGTTGGTTGAGGTTCCTTCGGGATCCACGTAATGCCTGTGGTTTAAAGCCAAATTCATTGCGAGGGAATGTTCGTTTAAGGAATGATATTTCCTATACCTAATGGGTAAGATAATTCTCTCTTCGAACAGGTCTGTGTACGAAGCAGCATATGCTGGATAACTGATGCCGATCGGTTTTGGGTCTCGGGACACCGGAATATGCTGGGTAATTGTCATGTTAGTATTCAATGATTGCCTGTCATCCCGTTTGTTGATCTTTATGATCATGAGAATGGAACTGATGCGATAGATTGGTAAATGATTGAGGAAGTCTCCATATATTGGAGATTAGTACTGATTTAGTTGGGACTTGTCACCCCCTTCTATTGCCTTTAGACCAGTGATTGCATTTTTCTTGTCGGGGTGTGAACTGGACTTGAGCCTACTCAACCTGTTATTCCGCAACGGAGATACCATGGCGTGGAAATTAGATAGCTCGAGTATTTCAGTAAAGTGCTTGTACATGGGCCGGCCCAATACTTGTAAATACCACCTGAGTTCTTCATTGAATGATTCAGGGGCGATGGTGGACCGTTGTCACGTCTACCTAGTGGATGAAAAAGTCCACCGTGAAATAAGGCCGTCGAGGCAGGTGTTCACGTAAAGCACTCCGACATTCGTGTATGTGCCCTTAGAATACGTATCATCATATTAAACTTATTTAAGGAGGCTTTTCGTCATTCTCTCGTTAGGGTCCAAAAGATTTACGTAGTTCCGTTTCATTATTCCAAAAAGCGATATTAGTTTCTCAAACTTATATTTATAATTCTTCCCTGGGCTGTTTTAAATAGTTTTGCGTTCATCAGGTTAACTACCTAGAGCTCCAATTTCCTTTAAAGTTAATAAATTGACTCTATCGTTGCCGACTCTTCCTATTGGGGGGTCGTTTAGAGCTTACTTACAATCCAATATGGTCTTATATTTCTCTTTTTTAAATTCGCGGATCTCTTTCTGTAAGCTAATGTTGAGATTAGGTAAAGGGTGGTCTATTTATGTTTGTGGGTATTCGATATAGAACGTAGGCCCACACTGCCAGCGTTGGAAGATCTAACACATTTGTCATGCATAGTTTAAGGCATTTGGTAATCACTTACAGATCAGGTATTGATGTCAAACTGTTTTACACTTTGCTGTGTAACAGAACCATCAACAAATACTGCTTATTCAGAAGTGTAAGCAATTTGTGGCAATGTTCTTGGTATTGTGCTTTCGTCTTGACAAAACGTAGCTAAATAAGTTGAAGTAGGATGAAAAAGTGATCGTATTTGAGCATATACATAACTTATCTGTTACTGATTAGGCTTTGTCCTAACAGGAGCTTACAATAATGCTCCTGTTATGAGAAAATTATCATTATACATTTTAAAAATTTTATAAATTTACAGATGTAAATACATACCCAACAAAACTCAGTAATGTCTTGTACTTACGAACCCAATTGCTTTTCAATAACTACTTCTTACCGTATTCTAAAACACAGCCAAGTCATATTCAAAGGAATCTCAAGTCAAATCCTCCTATTAAGGGTGGCAATGCCAATCAAGATACTATGAAGGCGACTACGTCGGCAAAATCAACCTCGAACTAAGAGTATCTTAAGAGAATCCACGAAAAATTACAGAGGAGAAGCTAGACAGTGGAAAAGTAAAAATGCCGCCATTTTTAGTTTACTTAAGTTAGTAACTCAGTTAGTTAGTTAGTTAGTTAGTTAGTTAGTTAGTTAGTTAGTTAGTTAGTTAGTTAGTTAGTTAGTTAGTTAGTTAGTTAGTTAGTTAGTTAGTTAGTTAGTTAGTTAGTTAGTTAGTTAGTTAGTTAGTTAGATAGTTAGTTAGTTAGTTAGTTAATTAGTTAGATAGTTAAGGGGCGCTCCTCAACCAGTACCTCAGGTGGGAATCGAACCTACCACCTCCGGTCTAACAGACTAGAATATTAACCACTTACCTACCGAAAACCACAAGTCTTTATTTAAGTAGTGATTTGTAAGCAATTGTGATAATTAATATTCTCCAATGCTTACGGATAACTAAACAAAAGCAGATTTTTAACTCATTACTTTCAATGCAATTTTTTGCTGGGCAACATACATCAACAGTCTAAAAACTTTAGCCTTCAATAACCATGCCCCACTAGAGCTTAAGCAATGGTATACAACATTTAATTTCAACCAATTACTAAATACGCATTTAAGACCATTTTCCATTATAATTCCATTTCAGTTGCATAAATTTTCAATTTTATTGAATAATTGTTGACAATATAATCCCGCTTCGTCTTATTTCACCTTTTGACAGTTTTTTTTATTTCGTTCTATCACATCCTTTTCTTCCGTTCGACCACAAATAAATTATGTAAATTATCTTTAGTTCGTTTTGTATACATACATATCTGTCATTTGCATATACGATGGTCACGATGACATACAAACATATTTTTGTGTTAATTAATGATTTTCTGGTTGTTGCTGCAAAAACATACATACATACACATACTGCTATACATAAGGAGATACATGTGTGTACATATCATACATGTTGCCCAAAAAAAAAAAAATGCGTTGCACGTACAAACACATACGTATATCTTACTTAAATCAGCCTGTAAATAAATTTAAGGAAACGCCAGCGTTGATGTAAATTAATGACAACTTAATTGGAAGAGAAAAGTTTTAAATAAAGAATTGTGCAGGACAAACTATTAAATGTAAAATAATTGATTGAAAAATATTATTTATTATAAAATTTCTGCAGCATTTTCAGAACTTAAGTTAATAGCACAACATATTACGAAGTTTTCAAATTTATGTATGGGCTTAAAGAATGATAATTACTTTTAAACTCTAACTCTTAAAAACTTCTTCGATTTACTTTCGCCTCTTTTTATACCCACCATCAAAAAAGATGGGGGTATATTGTTTTTGTCATTCCGTTTGTAACACATTGAAATATTCGTCTAAGACCCATAAAAGTATATATATTCTGGGTCCTTATTAGATTCTAAGACGATCTAGCCATGTCCGTCCGTCCGTCTGTCCGTCTGTCTGTTGAAAACACGATAGAGTCCAAACGGTAGTAGCTAGCGAGCTGAAATTTTGCACAGTTACTTTTAGTTGATGCAGTTTGTTTGGTATTGAAAATGGGCAATATCGGTCCACGATTTCGCCTAGCCCCCATATAAGGCCCCCTTTAGAAAATGACATTATCGCCCATAACTTACTAACGAAAGTATCAATATCGGTGTAATTCGGCACAAACATGTTTTACAGGAACATAAATCTCTCCGTAGAATTTTATAAGGTTCGGTCCAAATTTGACCCTACCCCCATATAAAGTCCCCTTCAGAAAATGACTTTATCGCTCATAACTGGCAAAGAGAAGCATCAATAGCGGTGAAATTCGGCACAAACATGTTTTATGGGAACGTTAATCAATTCGTAGAATTTTATAACGATCGGTTCATAATTGACCCTACCCCCTAAATAAAGTCCCCTTCAAAAAATAACTTTATCGCTCATAACTGGCTAAGAGAAGCATTAATAGCGGTGAAATTCGGCGCAAACATGTTTTATGGGAACATAAATCTGTTCGTAGAATCAATCCATAATTGGCCCTACCCCCCATACAAAGTCCCCTTCAGAAAATGACTTTATGGCCATAACTGCCTAACAAAAGCATCAAGAGAGGTGTTATTTGGCACATACATGCTTTATAAGGACAAAAATCTCCCCGAATTCTATAAGGATCGGTCCATAATTGACCCTACCCCCCATATAAAGTCCTCTATCAAATTTTATAAGGATCAATCCTTATTAAAAGTGAGAATATCAGTTCACGTTTTCGCCTAGCCCTATTATAAGGCCCCCTTCAGAAAATAATAGCGGTGAAATTCAACATAAACATGTTTAATGAGAACTTAAATATCTTTTTTATAAGGATAGGCCAATTATTTGTGCTACCCTCCCATATAAAAGTCCCCTTGACTTTAATGCTCATATCTGTTCATAACATATATATAAAGCAATAAAATTCGACATAAAAAGTTTTATAGGAACTAAAATCATTTTCTTGAATTTAATGAGGATGGGTCCATAATTGACCTTACCAAGGCCCCCTTCTGAAAATGATTTTAAGACTTATTACTGACTCAAAAATGTGAGTACATCAGTAAAATTCTACATAAACATGAATGATTTGATGGTGGGTATAGAAGATTCGGCATGGCCGAATATAACACCATTACTTGTTATAAATAAATTTTTTTAATTTAAAATTTCAATTTATTTTTTTGATCGTTTAGTTATCTAAAACGACTAATCAAAATGTTTTTTTTTTTCTCAAAATAATATATAAAATTTTTGATAAAACAAATTTTTTATTTTGCAAAATAAATCTGCATTCATATCCTTGTTGCCATGAAATTTATAATGAAACTTTTTTGCTAAAATTTAAGTCTATCATATGAAAAATTTTGATAAATTTGTTAAAAATTTCAATACATTTAAACACTATTAGAAAAATGATATAGAAAACAAATGTAGTTTTTAAAATGGATATGGTCAAATAAATAGCATCACAAAAAAATGGTTGATGGTTTTAACATCGCATCGACCATTTGAGTCATCGAACGCTTTAAAGGTGCCGTCCTCACTGTGTGCGAGTTCGTCAACTCATGCCAGCAAGATCTTCTTCTCCATTTGTCCATAGTTATTTTCCCATCGGCCTATAATAGCTACTTGCAGCTCAGGGGCTGATGTTATGCTAGTCAACCGCTTACCCTCAGACACCTGCGTTCACTTAACCTTTGCAACTTTAAACTGCTTGCTGGACCTCTGGTAACCGTCGCTGTACCTCGAGAAGAGGAAGATGCTAACAGTAACATGGGTGTTACAGACTTTGTCATGCCGCATTGGTCATCACCCGTCTTTGACCTTCTTCAATGAAGATGGGTGTACGTCAAGATTTTCGGAGACGGTGATTGTATTCGGGACAATGCTGGCATGGCGCACATATTTACATGTGATCACATGCCTGCTTTGGTTTGATTATGTCTTAGTCGTGCCTGAACTGACCTGCGGCATATACTACTGCAAATGCTTTTCTCGGATGGTCAGAGTTGCAGGATCCCGAAAGTCCAGCGATATGATATGCCGGAGAGAGCGTTAATAGCCCGCCAACCTTTTCCGTTCGTCCTGTCCTATGTTTGTCTGGTTTTGGTCTCCCTTAACAGAGTTTCCCTTAGCAGGGTCTCCTTTTATCGGGTCATAGGCCTCCGGATTTTGTCCGTTTTCCTCCGCATTTTGCGATTCAGAGGACAGCAGCGCACATGCTCCTCATCAGTCTCATAAAGTTTTAAATCCTTCAGACCTAAAAGGTTGTCGTCAGTGTCGAACGAGGTTACTCTGTCCTGTCCAGTTCCCTCCGGGGGCATGTTACCTTGGCGAGACCTCCGCCTTGCAATCCCGGGGTTTAAAGAGGGCCCAATACCTCCAATCTGACCGAGATTGAAAATTTGGTGTTCTCAGTCTACTGCTTGGCTTAGTCCTTGCATAGATTGCCAGAGGTCAGACCAGAGCACCGCATAATCTGGTACTACGGGTGGCCAGTTACCCGCAGGACTATGTCCTGGGTTGTCAGTTGGTTGAGGTTCCTTCGAAATCCACGTAGTGGCTGTGGTTTAAACACAAATTCGCGGGAAGAGTAAGTGGCGGTTAAAAGACTGATGCATGATAATAGTAAATATTTCGGGATAAGTTCGGTGCTGTTGCCGAAAATCAACAGATACCCCACAGAGGAGCCACTGTGGGACTAAGCGTTGGAAATGGGTTGGAGTCAATTGTATATGATACGGAATGCGGGCCTTACCCCACCCGTATACCTAAATGAGTGTGTCGTATGTTTTTTCTATGAATGTGTCGAAAAAATGAGATGTGTGCTGGGTTGAATGATGATGGATGTAAGGTATCATATACAAGTGATACCGATTAATTATCCTTCCTTGTCCAGATATGTTCAGAGTTTGATCTGTTCATATCAGACTTGCCACAGCGTATCACTGTGAGTAAGAACAATGTCTACGGCTTATTGATGGATCGTGCTTTGGTCCACCGGTTACGTCTCTAGGTGCTGTTGCCGAATCAACAGAGCCATAGTAGTGTGGTTGTCTTACAACGTGACTACTTTGGCAAGAGATTAGATAGCTCGAGTACTCCAGCAAAGTACTTGCGCATGGTACCGGTCATAGCCAATGTGCAAAAATTGGGTCGTCATTGAAGACAAAGGGGCGATGGTAGACCGTTCTCAAGTCTACCCTGTGGATGAAAAAGGCCATCGTGAGATAAGGCCGACACGGCAGGTGCTCACGTTAAAACTCTCGACAGTCTGTACTGTCTAGTAGTAACCTTGTCCTTTTTGTCTACCACAGTAGCATCTTTGAGTACGAGGCTTGGGATACTAATTAACTAACAAAACCAACTAACTAACTAACTTACTAACTAACTAACCAACTGTTTCATGCAGACATACATAAATTCTAAAACAGTGCTATTTCTCCACCCATCTCTATTTCTTCATAATAGAGTGTGTGGGAGATTTAACAGTTTGTGCTTTTTTCGGCCCGGTTATTTATGCATTCTAATATAATAAATATTTTTTCTCTATAAATGATTGATGAATGTTGTGGGAAAACTATCATGTATTTTAAATAAAGTTTTTGTTGTTGTTGTTTATAGTGTACATAGTTTGTTTGTTGCAAACAGCAAACAAGCTAGTTGGCAGGAAGGCAAGCAGGCTGGCTCACAGGCAGTTAGTCAATCAATACGTTTAGGAGTGTGTAGTATGGGGCAGTGTACAATGTTAAATGCACTGCCACACAGTTTATATGCATTATGATCATAAATCATATTCTATGTCTGGCGTTGAAAATAACAGCTTTTTAGAAACAATTACTAATTTTGCTACTATTTTCTTTACATTTTTTTTAATTTTTTTGCATCTTACAATAGCCAATATCTTGCATTTATTATTATTTTATGTTGAGAAAATATTTCTTTTATAGTCATATTACGAAGTATATTCTTTAGCCATTGTTTCTAATGGATTTTTGTAACTTACTTACCACATATTAGTAGGTGTGTGTGTGTGTGTGTTTGTGCACGTCTATGTAATCATATTTATTTAGAAGAAAGTTCAAGCTAAGAGAAAAAATGAAAAAAAAATTATATTAGAATAACAGAGTGAAGTTTAAATTGTTTGCCATTGTATTTATCATCATCGTTGTCGGCGTCAAAGTAGACGTTGTAGCTATTATCATGCTGTTTGTAACAATGGTGTGTTAAAAATGATTTTTATTTTTTGTATTTTAAAGGATGTTTTTCTTTTCCTATGTTTTTTTTTTTTTTTTTGTATTTTCATATGACCATTTACTATTGCTCATTTGTTAGCCAAGTTTAGTTTCATTGCTGGGGGTTTTCTTGTTAACAATAATCAGTTAGTAGACAACAAAACGGTTAAAGAATTTTTAGGTTTGCAACGAATTTGTAGTATTTACTTGATTTACATTTGAAAACATTGGATTCTTAGTAATAGTTGTTCAGGTAGTAAAATTTAGCTTAGACATTGTTTTCTATTGATAGAAAGTCTATAGATTAATAATAGATGCCGAAATAATAACGGTCCGTTGTCGAACTTACAACGATGTATTGTGGAAATGATATGAAGCGTAATCGAAATGACAACAATGGGTGGTTGCAATGTCTACGATGCGTTGTCAAAATGATAACTGGGTGTTATTTAAATTTTATAACAAACGTTTATAACATTTCACCCTAGAAGTTTGAATCTAGTTTTGATTAAACCTTGACCCATAGTTTCATTGTTCTTATCGTGTGCTATACACTTTTATACGTTTTTAAACATATTCCAGTTTCTGGAATAATATTGCTCTCAGGATATATGGATTTAAAATCAACAAATAATGTTTTACTTTCCTCTCCATATGCTCCATATTCTTCAGAATCCGTTCTACCAATTTAATATAATTTGTGTCCCTAATCCTTAGGTCAAGGGTTACGGTGTTTTTGCTCTGAAAACATAGTTCCATACATACATCAAACTTTTTGTAAAAAGACAAATTTTAGTCTTTGACTAAGAAAAATGCAGTACCCTACACTTAGGCTTCAAGCATATATGGACATTTATGCAGCATTTCCAAACACATATAATCACCAACAACTTTACCAACATAATAATCAATTTAAACTAACCGCTGACCATCATGTAGCCCCATTTAAATAATGAATAAAGTAGAAAATTATATTTCATATTATGATAACAAATATTCCCAAGTAGACCACTTCCTTGCCACATATTTTCCTCACAGTTGTTTCTCTTATTTTTAACGAATTTTTTTTCACTTTTTTCTATCGTTTACATTTTTATTCAACATTCCTGTTTTTTTTCGAAAGTATTGATGATATTTATGAATAATGTTGGGTAATTTTTTTTAACATTTCTTAGATAAGAATATTTATGATAAATATAATTTAATACAATATTTTCAGTTTCTTTTTTCTTTTGTTGCTTTTTTGGCCATTTTTGTATGTACAACTGAATAAAAAAGAAAATGTTCATGTTACATAAAGAGAAGGGATACTTGCAAAAGACCATAGAGAGTTTAAGCTGTAAAAAATGTAGTAGTCACAGGATATTAGCCACTCAATAAGCGGAATATGAGAAAGTTTTAACGCCAAAACTTTTATCTATTTACTGTCAAACTTTAAGGCACATTTATAAAAATTAAGTGTAAACTGTGGCAAGTATAATAATGTGAGAGTTTTTTTAAGGAAATTAGGTATAAGCTTTCTTTGTACGGAAACTTTTAAATGTACGGAAGACATTAAATCATAAAACTATCCTTAAGGAAGCCTAAGTCAAGATGTTTGTGTTGACAAAAATCAGCAGCATAAATCTATACGCTAGAATCTATAGAAAGATAGATAGATAGATAGATAGATATATATATAGATATATAATATATATATATATATATATATATATATATATATATATATATATTATATATATATATATATATATAGATATATATATATATATATATATATATATATATATTATATATATATATTATATATAGATAGATAGATAGAAAGATAGATAGATAGATAGATAGATAGATAGATAGATAGATAGATAGATAGATAGATAGATAGATAGATAGATAGATAGATAGATAGATAGATAGATAGATAGATAGATAGATAGATAGATAGATAGATAGATAGATAGATAGATAGATAGATAGATAGATAGATAGATAGATAGATAGATAGATAGATAGATAGATAGATAGATAGATAGATAGATAGATAGATAGATAGATAGATAGATAGATAGATAGATAATGATAGATAGATAGATAGATAGATAGATAGATAGATAGATAGATAGATAGATAGATAGATAGATAGATAGATAGATAGATAGATAGATAGATAGATAGATAGATAGATAGATAGATAGATAGATAGATAGATAGATAGATAGATAGATAGATAGATAGATAGATAGATAGATAGATAGATAGATAGATAGATAGATAGATAGATAGATAGATAGATAGATAGATAGATAGATAGATAGATAGATAGATAGAGATAGATAGATAGATAGATAGATAGATAGATAGATAGATAGATAGATAGATAGATAGATAGATAGATAGATAGATAGATAGATAGATAGATAGATAGATAGATAGATAGATAGATAGATAGATAGATAGATAGATAGATAGATAGATAGATAGATAGATAGATAGATAGATAGATAGATAGATAGATAGATAGATAGATAGATAGATAGATAGATAGATAGATAGATAGATAGATAGATAGATAGATAGATAGATAGATAGATAGATAGATAGATAGATAGATAGATAGATAGATAGATAGATAGATAGATAGATAGAGATAGATAGATAGATAGATAGATAGATAGATAGATAGATAGATAGATAGATAGATAGATAGATATAGATAGATAGATAGATAGATAGATAGATAGATAGATAGATAGATAGATAGATAGATAGATAGATAGATAGATAGATAGATAGATAGATAGATAGATAGATAGATAGATAGATAGATAGATAGATAGATAGATAGATAGATAGATAGATAGATAGTAGATAGATAGATAGATAGATAGATAGATAGATAGATAGATAGATAGATAGATAGATAGATAGATAGATAGATAGATAGATAGATAGATAGATAGATAGATAGATAGATAGATAGATAGATAGATAGATAGATAGATAGATAGATAGATAGATAGATAGATAGATAGATAGATAGATAGATAGATAGATAGATAGATAGATAGATAGATAGATAGATAGATAGATAGATAGATAGATAGATAGATAGATAGATAGATAGATAGATAGATAGATAGATAGATAGATAGATAGATAGATAGATAGATAGATAGATAGATAGATAGATAGATAGATAGATAGATAGATAGATAGATAGATAGATAGATAGATAGATAGATAGATAGATAGATAAGATAGATAGATAGATAGATAGATAGATAGATAGATAGATAGATAGATAGATAGATAGATAGATAGATAGATAGATAGATAGATAGATAGATAGATAGATAGATAGATAGATAGATAGATAGATAGATAGATAGATAGATAGATAGATAGATAGATAGATAGATAGATAGATAGATAGATAGATAGATAGATAGATAGATAGATAGATAGATAGATGATAGATAGATATAGATAGATAGATAGATAGATAGATAGATAGATAGATAGATAGATAGATAGATGATAGATAGATAGATAGATAGATAGATAGAATAGATAGATAGATAGATAGATAGATAGATAGATAGATAGATAGATAGATAGATAGATAGATAGATAGATAGATAGATAGATAGATAGATAGATAGATAGATAGATAGATAGATAGATAGATAGATAGATAGATAGATAGATAGATAGATAGATAGATAGATAGATAGATAGATAGATAGATAGATAGATAGATAGATAGATAGATAGATAGATAGATAGATAGATAGATAGATAGATAGATAGATAGATAGATAGATAGATAGATAGATAGATAGATAGATAGATAGATAGATAGATAGATAGATAGATAGATAGATAGATAGATAGATAGATAGATTCCACATTTTCGACGGCCCTTCACTAGTGCGTCAACTAATGAACATCAGAATGGACAGTAAATATGACATTTAAATTTCATCTAATTACTTCACAAACCTTCTCTCGAAAATACTGTTGATCCCAACTATTTACAAATTAGTGGCAGGTACACAAGATTCTCTACTGCCGATCATTGCATTCATACTTATATAATAATGATTTATAATTTTTGTGTCTTGTATTTTAAAAACAATATTTAACAATAATTGAATACATTTAAATGTGTTATGTATAATTATAGTAAATATGCATTAAATTAATTGATTCTTTTACGAGGTGTCGTAAAAATTACTGTAATTTGAGAAAAAAAAAAACGACAAGTTAAAAACTTTCCAGTTGCCAGATCTTGATTGTTGCCTATCTTTCCGAAATGAAGAATTTTTAGGCATAATGATACCTCTCTAATGGCCATATCCCAATCTTACTGACAGACTTATTTTAGCGGCTGCAAACAATAGACCTTTCTATCCAATTTAGACTTGTAACACTTGGACGTACGATGTGATCCTTTAATCCATTAAATATGATTTATTTTACAAACCAAAATTGATAGGACTTTCGTCACCCATTGTTGTTATTTAAAACGAATAAATTCTATTAAAGAGGCCACCTTAGCGTATTATTTATAAATATACAATTCAATTCATTTCGTATTTAATTTTGTTCAATATGTACCAGAATGCTTATTCACTTAAAATTTACTTTTTATACCCACCATCAAAAAAGATGGGGGGTATATTGTTTTTGTCATTCCGTTTGTAACACATTGAAATATTCGTCTAAGACCCATAAAAGTATATATATTCTGGGTCCTTATTAGATTCTAAGACGATCTAGCCATGTCCGTCCGTCTGTCCGTCTGTCCGTCTGTCTGTCTGTCTGTTGAAAACACGAAAGAGTCCAAACGGAAGTAGCTAGCGAGCTGAAATTTTGCACAGATACTTACAGTTGATCCAGTTTGTTTGATATTGAAAATGGGAAATATCGGTCCACGATTTCGCCTAGCCCTCATATAAGCCCCCCTTTAGAAAATGACATTATCGCCAATAACTGACTAACAAAAGCATCAATATCGCTGTAACATGGCACAAACATGTTTTATGGGGACGTAAATCTTTTCGTAGAATTTCATAAGGATCGGTCCATAATTGACCCTACCCCCCATACAACGTACCCTTCAGAAAATGACTTTATCGCTCTCAACTGACTAACAGAAGCATCAATAGCGGTGTAATTCGGCACAAATATGTTTTATGGTGACATAAATCTCTTCGTAGAATTTTATAAGGATCGGTCCATAATTGACCCTACCCCCCATATAAAGTCCCCTTCAGAAAATGACTTTATCGCCCATAACTGGCTAAGAGAAGCATCAATAGCAGTGAAATTCGGCACAAACATGTTTTACGGGAACATAAATCTTTTCGTAGAATTTTATAAGGATCGGTCGATAATTGACCCTACCCCCCCATTTAAAGTCCCTTTCAGAAAATGACTTTATCGCCCATAACTGGCTAAGAGAAGCATCAATAGCAGTGAAATTCGGCAAAAACATATTTTATAGGAACATAAATCTTCTCGTAGAATTTCATAAGGATCGGTCCATAATTGACCCTACCCCCCATACAACGTACCCTTCAGAAAATTACTTTATCGCTCACAACTGACTTACAGAAGCATCAATAGCAGTGAAATTCGACACAAACATGTTTTATAGGAACATAAATCTTCTCGTAGAATTTCATAAAGATCGGTCCATAATTGACCCTACCCCCCATACAAAGTACCCTTCAGAAAATGACTTTATCGCTCACAACTGACTAACAGAAGCATCAATAGCGGTGTAATTCGGCACAAACATGTTTTATGGTGACATAAATCTCTTCGTAGAATTTTATAAGGATCGGTCCATAATTGACCCTACCCCCCATATAAAGTCCCCTTCAGAAAATGATTTTATCGCCCATAAATGGCTAAGAGAAGCATCAATAGCAGTGAAATTCGGCACAAACATGTTTTTGGTGACATAAATCTTTTCGTAGAATTTTATAAGGATTGGTTCATAATTGACCCTACCCCCCCATATAAAGTCCCCTTCAGAAAATGACTTTGTCGCTCATAACTGGCTAAGAGAAGCATCAATAGCGGTGAAATTCGGCACAAACATGTTTTATGGTCTCATAAATCTCTGTGTAGAATTTTATAACGATAATTGACCCTATCCATAATTGATCCTATCCCACCTATAAGGTCCCTTGCAGAAAACGACTTTAATGCTCATATCTACCTTAAGAAGCATTTATATAACAATAATATTCGACATATAAAAGTTTTATGGGAACTAAAATCATTTTCTTAAATTTTATGAGGATGAGTCCATTATTATCTAACCCCCTAATAAGGTGCCCTTTAGAAAACGAATTCAACGCTCATTACAACAAAATTCTGCATACACAAGTTTCGTGCGACCCAAAATCTCCCTATCAAATTTTATAAGGATCGATCCTTATTGAAAGTAAGAATATCGGTTCACGTTTTCTCCTATCCATATTATAATACCCCCTTCAGAAAATAACTTTATCGCTAAGAGATGTATCAATAGCGGTGAAATTCAACACAAACATGTTTAATGAGAACTTAAATTTATGCTCATATCTGCTCATAACATATATAAAGCAATAGAATTTGAAATAAAAAAGTTTTATAGGAAATAAAATCATTTTCATAAATTCAATGAAAATGGATTTATAATTCACCTTACCAAGGTCCCCTTCTGAAAATGACTTTAAGACTTATTACTGACCCAAAAATGTGAGTACATCAGTAAAATTCTACATAAACATGAATGATTTGATGGTGGGTATATAAGATTCGGCATGGCCGAATATAACACTCTTACTTGTTTTTATTAATTTAAATGAGATTTTATTGTTCGTATATTAAATAACAGCAATAATAACAACAAGTACATTCATACACATGCTGTTAAAATATGTTTTTATATACATTAAATAGATAAAAATTTACATATGTATACATGGATATAATTTGTAAATGCTATACATATGTAAAGTATCTACGCATATATGTATGTATATGGAATATTTGCATTAAAATATGTTTTATTTTTTTTCAGTTTTGAATACATGCATGTTTAAAAGTATGCAAATGTAAAACATACATTTTAAAGATAATGCATACATACATAAATATTTATATTCGTATGCAATGTAATGTAAAGTAATTGATGTAGCAGACATGCAACTTTTTTTTATTTGTATTTAAATATATGTATATACATACTAACATACAGTGGTAACGAAAAGTGTTAAATTGCGCCCGAAGATAATCATATTCCTTACAAAGGTGTGAGAGTCAAAATAATTTTACACTCTATATATTACCAAATCTTGCAGTTAATTAATGAAAAATGTAAAAAATATGGGAATCTTTAATATTCAATATAAATAGTAGCTTTGAATGATGGGAATATCAGTAAATTAGTGTTATCCTTATGTGCATATATAAACGCCTAGAAGTGCTTAAGGAAAAGTCCTTAACATTTCGAGAAAGATGACTAATGCATTTCATTACTGTGGTCATTGTATCTGTTATTTAAAAAAATAATACTTTTGGTTGACGAAAGGACACATGAGTGTGTTATGTTCCAAATTTACACATTCTAGTTCATAAAATTGCTTACTGTTAACATAAGTTTCTTACTCACTGTAAGCTAAAATATTGTATTAGAAAGGAAACTTTGTCGATATTATGCTACACAGACACAACTAGTTGGAGAAAGTACATATGTACTACTTGTCCAACAGAATTAAGAATTTATTTATTTATGTAGTTTGAAAAAATTCAAATCTCGTTTTTTGATTGGAATATTTTATGTGCCATCTAATATTAGTTTATGGAATGCCATATACATATATATAGAAAAATGTCTAGTTTAGTTAAATGGCTAAAAATTCCATAGAAACATTAACTTAAAATTTAATAACAGTAAATTATAGGAAAAAATATAAAAATCCCAGTAAAAACTTTTATTACTAAATAAGGGGTTTTAATGCTAAAAGTTTCTCACACATTCTTACATTTTAAGTAACTATGTGGATGTCACTGAAGGGAAGTACTTACCACAATCACTTACAAGTACTCAGCAAAAATAAAGCGAAGTACTTCTAAAAGAATAACATTTATCATCACTTCAAAAGAAGCAATTAGTGTTTTTTTACCTTCTCTGGAAGTGATGTTAAATGACTTCCAAAGAAGCGAAAATAATTATATTTTTTCAATCTGAAGATATTTGTTATTGAGATTGTGAGATTTAAATCAGGTTATTATATTCCATAATAATACACTTTCACTTCCGAATAACATCCAAAAAATAGCATAAAAATTACTTCTTAAGAATGACTTCAGAGGCAAGCCTGTATTATAATCATCACTTCTTAAGGTCGTTTTCAGTACAACCATGGAGTAAATTCTACTTCTTTTTCTCTCATTTGGAAGTTCTTAAAAGTTATGCATATACTACACGTATCTATGACCCCTTAATCATCATGGAACGCTTGTCTTAGCCATTAGTCGGCAGCACAATAGCACAAAATATGTTCCACTGTCTCTAGCTCTTCGTCGTCCTCATACAAGCTACAACCTGCTAAAGACTCAATTGACTCGGCATTCAACCTCGCCCATAAGGTGAGGACTGTTTAGAGAAGTTTCTGAAATTGTTGGAGATTAACTTGTAGTAGTAACACATAGGAGGTTTCACTAATCTATGTACACTATTAGTGTCCATATCTAAACCTTGTCTGGTCAGTTTGTCAGCGATAGGGTACAACAAAACCAGATTTTTTACAACCCAAAAAGCTCTGGAATGAACTACATAACATTTGAAGACTATAGTTAGACAGCACGACTATCAACATAAACTGTTACTTCAGTCTCCCTTCTATGTATTAATAAGTTTCTGATACTTCTATATCGCTAAGATCTCTGCCAGGCCAGATCTCTTGAAGCTCGATGTAGGGTGTAGCACCAAGTAAGTCTTGTATCATAACTAAATGTCACATAGACTCTAAATTATTTAGAAGAAGTCTAGTAATGACTTACAGATAATATATTATGTAAGTGCTTAATTTTTAGCAATGCTTTGTTATTTTCGAACTTTACTTTTAACATAAATGATAATATATTTTTATGAGAACTAATAATATACACAGTGGACTAATAATATACACTTGTAGAAAAATTTTTTTTAAACAAAACTACTTACTTATTTGTGAACGTAGTAAGTACTTACCTAACTCCCGATTTCTAATTGCCTCCAATTAAAATAATGACTTCCAATTAAAAAAATGCTATTGTGTGAGTAAATTTAAGCGCCTAAACATTTTACAATTTCAATGTATGCTGGGTTATTACCAAGTTTTTGCTGGGATGATATTTAAATATAACAAGTATTAAGGTATAGTCGAGCCTGAGCTCAAAACATAAATATGACCCCAAAAGACCTTTTGAGGCGTAAAGTTGTATGGGAGCTAGGCAAAATAATGGAACTATATCAACTATTTTTAATTTCGTACGTTTTTGGATCAAAAGAAGCGTATGTGCCTAATTTTTTCAAATTAATTTTGAAAATTGCGACCTTTAGCGGCTGCTCAAGCTTTACATGGACACAGACAGACGGACATAGCTTAATGACTAAGAAAGTAATTTTAAGTCTATTTGTACATATAGGATCAATATTTTTGGGTGTTACAAACATCAGCACAAATGCATACTGGTGTAGGGTATAAAATGTTTAATAATTAAAAAAATATTTGTTATTAGAAAAATTTTCTTATGAGAAAAAGCTAAATAAGCTTATGAGATCGTTTTTGTGGGCCCTCTTTAGATTCTAAGACGATCTACCACGTCCGTTCGTTTATCTGTCTGTCTGTCTGTCTGTCTGTCTGTCTTTTGAAAACACGATAGAGTCCAAACGGTAAAAGCTAGATTTTTGCACAGAAGCTTTTAGTTGGACCTCTTCAGAGAATGACTTTAATGAGTCCAAACAGGATCAGGTAAAGAGCTAAATTTTTGTACAGAAGCTCTTAATTGGACCAGTTCAGGAAATGACTTTAATGCTCATAACTGGCTAATATAAGCATAATGAACATAATTCAGAAAATTACTTTGACGGGCATAACTATATGAAATTCATAACTATATGTAATTCGGCTCAAACACATTTTTTGAACACCTTAATCTGCCAAATTTTTTGAGGAATAGTCCAAAATTGACCCCTATGCCCATTATAAAACAAGTATGAATTTATAGTCGGACATTGCCGACCATATGATACCCTACACCAATCAGTATGTTAAAATTTTGAATTTTTTTTTAAATAAAGCATTTAATTTGTTTTATTGTGGAATATTTTTACTTATTGTTGACAAAAAATAGAGATTTTGCACAAGAGGGATCATAGGGGAGAAGGGGTAAATATGGGCCTATACTTATAAATTTTGGTAGATGAATTTACATCTACTACAAAGTCATTTATGTAGATTTTAATCGTTTTATAAGTAATTATAAGTTAATTTTGACCATCAAGTCATTTTCTGAAGGGGAGTCTGTATGGGGGCTAGGGTCAAATGAGGCCCGATCACAATAAAAATTTATATTGTCAATTATTGTTCTATAAAACTAATTTTTGCTGATTTTCGTTGACATTATAAAATATTTAACGTACTTATGAGCCTAAAGGCCCTATTCGGGGGGTACGGTTGTATGGGGGCTAGGAGAAATAATGGACCGATTTCAACCATTTTCAATAGCAATCGTCCTTGAACCAAAAAAAGAGTATGTGCCAAATTTCATCAAATTATCTTGAAAATTGCGACCTGTAGCGTGCGCACAAAGTTTACATGGATACACAGACAGACAGACGAACGGACGGACGGACGGACAGACGGACATAGCTAAATCGACTCAGAAAGTGATTCTGAGGCGATTGGTTTTGGGTGTTACAAACTTCAACACAAACGCATAATACCCTCCCCACAATAGTGGTGTAGGGTATAAATACGAGTACAGCGAATATATTCGACATTATTACAAGCCAAAATATTGGTCCTTAAAGTATCGGTTCAGTTTCTTCAATTTCTTAAAAACCTATATATTTATTGTCAAAAACTTAAGATCTGAATATCTGTCATAATAGCAGTGTAGTCGTAAACTTAATCATAAACAAGTTTTATAGCAATAAAATTCTCCCTAAAAGTCCTATTCCGAAATCCGATATTTATATTAATTTCGAATAGCAAAATTCAGCATATTTCAAACAAATCAGAAGACCTTCCAAAATTTACTCTAATTTTACAGCATAAAATTTGACGGTGGGTATAAAAGATTCGGTATGACCGAATATAACACTCTTACTTGTTTAGGAGATGATTTATTAATACTTAGAACATCCTCATATAAGTTTCCTCCCTCTTTGACAAAACGTACATTTTTTGTACATCATGGTAATAACAACATAAATTATATTAATTGAATTTTGAATTATGATTACAATTATACACTGTCCTATTGCAGTTATACACACATACATAGACATACATATATCCTGGTATTTAAACATTTAATTTGCCAACCATTTTTTTCCTTCAAATTAAATAACATTCAAACAAACATACGACGTATTAGAACAAATATGCCAACAAATAACTTACAGAATATGTAACGTACATGTTTGTAGTTACAACATGAGTTTTAATTTAGGTTTTATGTTCATGTTCCTGCCTGTCTGGGTGACATTTCAAAAGCCATCACTTAGAAGTTACATTGTTTTTTTTTAACTTGTAATCCTTCACACATTACAAAACTTTTGCGTTTATTCAAAAAAAGTGATACATAGTCCATTTATAGAACTGCTGGTCCAGTTTCCCCTTCCACTAACAATAATCGTTTGTAACATTTGTTAATGACAAATAAAACAAATATGAACATGTTTTTATAACGAACTTTTCTATGTATGTCTGATGTCTTAGCGAAATGTGTGTTCGTTTTTATTTTAACTTTTTCTTTTCCTTTCCTATATGATTTATTTCCAAAAATAACTTTCGAGGCGTGTCATTAAAAAAAGTCTACTGATAACTTGCGTGTAGTACACTCAAAGTGTTGTGCTTAGTAAAATAAATAAAATTATTAAACTCCTATATTTAAGCTTAGGTCCCCCGTCTACTGTTGAAAACTTTCGGCTGTAATAGAAAAATCAAACATATAAAATTTTCCCCTTAGTACAGAACAATTATGTATAAAATTCACTAGTATAATTTATTCGTCATGATCATAATTCATATTAAATGTAATTTTTATCTCGAAAAAAACCAAATACATTCATTCGTATTTCTTTACTTTAAATGTTTGTACTAAAGAACCAACAATTAATTATATGACTTTTTGGCAGCGTGGGTTTTTGTATTAGACTTTCTTATACTCATGCTACAAAAAAAAAATGATTTGAAAATCGTTTAACGGGAGATGGTACATTTGACCTTTATTAAACATGAGTGTTAAGTTTTTTTAAACAGCCGCAAGCAAAATTGATTTTTAATAGATTTTATTTTGTGGTATTTGTTGAGGTACATACGAACATGTTCGAAGGAAAATTATATGAGGTTAACAGAAAGATTTTCTAGTTATGTACATATGTGATTTCTTATTTTAACTAATTTATTATATGCACACAGCTATAAGTCTAAAATGGCTAGTCCAGGTAATTTTTTGTAAAGTATACTTAGAGGACAGTAAATAGATTGCCATAAAATATTTTGGAATAATTGCAAAACACCGCAAGGAACAGAATTTTGGACTCCGTAAGGAGCTTCATATTGGACGTAGAGCGAAATCATATTCGATCATTAACCAATTAACTAACTAACTAACTAACTAACTAACTAACTAATTAACTAACTAACTAACTAACTAACTAACTAACTAACTAACTAACTAACTAACTAACTAACTAACTAACCAACCAACTAACTAACTAATTAACTAACTAACTAACTAACTAACACTCTAACAAACTAACTAACTAACTAACTAACTAACTAACTAACTAAATAACTAACAAACTAACAAACTAACAAACTAATAAACTAACAAACTAACAAACTAACAAACTAACAAACTAACAAACTAACAAACTAACAAACTAACAAACTAACAAACTAGTTAAAAAATCGAATCTTACAGATATCTTTAATCACACAGACCAAGCAATATCATATTTACTTACCCGGAAAGTAATATACTTACTTTTTGGATGAATAAGCACTTATGCCCAAAAAATAAGTAAATACACATGTGCTTATTGTTGAAATGGTTTTATACAATTACCCGAATCTATTTTTTTTAATTCTTATATCGACTCGGGTTAGAATCACCAACTAATAACTTAAAGTTAACAACCACTCATTATTCAGTAATGTGTGAAATAACTACATCACCTATATAAGAAAATTTTCATAAAAAGTTATTTTATACTACTTGTTTTTTAAATACAAAATATACTGAAATTTTAAAACTAGAGAATTTATAGAAAACAGATTTAAAACTACATGGAATGAAATCACATATTGTCCATTTTGACGGCCAAGGTTTTTCACATAGTTCCACACAAGCACAAGGATATATACATATGTACTTTGTACATACATACATATGTTTACAAAGAATTTTAGACATACCGCGTTTTTAACAACTTCTTTGTTTTTTTCTAATTACAAACAATGAATATTTGTTATAAAGGTAGCACGAAAAGATTTTTAAAAAATATTATATGGATAAATGATAATAAAAGAAAAAGAAAATGATAATAAAAGAAACAGTTTTTAGCAAATTTAAGGTATTGTAGTATTAATTAACTCTGTACAGTTAAAGTAATTAGTAATAAAAGTATCTAAAAATTGTTATATACGTAAGTATATAGGTATTTTCTTAAAAAAATGAAAAATTGCCTAACACAAGGTAGGAAGTCCCTTGAAACCTGCTATTAGTAATGATAATGGTTACTTTTAAAATTATCCTCCAGCAATGTCCAATGACCATCTTAGTATGAACACAATTATAAAATGACATGTATGTACATATATATGTATATTATAGGTATGTACATATATTGTACTTTCTTAGTTTATTATATTACCAAAACGCAGTCAGCAAGTTTATGATTTTCACAAAAAAGACAAAAAAATGAACTAAAGAAAAACACTAAGGAAGGAAAGTTAATAAAGGAGAGGTAGTACTATATATGAATGACTTTTGAAACAAAAAACCGTTTAAAATGAACTTAAATACATTGGAAGTTTGTGTATGATACATTTTCTTTTTATTATTATTGAGCTATTTAATGCCCTACCTGTATGATATGTTTGTAAAGGGAGTATACGATTAATCGAATAATAAATAAATGAGGAATCGATTAGAAATTATTCGTTAATTATAGTTCCTAACAACTAATCCATAATCCCTTATAAACAGAGAATATCTTTCGAACATTTTCTTTCTTTTTATCTATCTATCTATCTATCTATCTATCTATCTATCTATCTATCTATCTATCTATCTATCTATCTATCTATCTATCTATCTATCTATCTATCTATCTATCTATCTATCTATCTATCTATCTATCTATCTATCTATCTATCTATCTATCTATCTATCTATCTATCTATCTATCTATCTATCTATCTATCTATCTATCTATTTATCTATCTATCTATCTATTTATCTATCTATCTATTTACCAACTTGAGAAGTGTGAAGTTGCGATGGATAAAAGGTGTCTATGGATCTAGGGTGATACCATTGAATTTTCCTTCTTTGTCCAAATATGTTCAGAGATAACCCTGTGCATAGCAGATTTATTATAGTGAATTCTCTATAAGTAATAAGAAAATCTTCTGCTTATTTAATGGATTCGGTCGACTAGTTAGGTTTTTAGACCGACTCAACAGCTATCATCTTATTTGCGTGGTTGCAAATTGGACTGATATTTATTCATCTCGGAAGTAAAGCAACAGAGATCGACCGGAAATTCCATATACGTAAATTGTAATCTGCTTATAAGTTACACAATGGGGCGGTAGTAAGATCAGTCAATGGTTAAAAAAAGACCTAAGTGAAAAAAATAGCAACAAGGCAGGTTTACAAGTAAAGAATTTCGGCATTCATCTAGCTACATATTGAGTCATATCCGCAGATAGGCTATATCCAAATTGAGTCCGCCATAATAGTCTCATTTCAATCTAGAGGTATAAGCAATAAATGAATGTAAATTTTTTAAACAATTTGGTTGCTATTTAGTTATGTTTTGTAGATATTAAGTTTTTGTTGTTATTGATAATCATTTTATTTAATTGGAAATTATTTCTATTGTATTCCCATATTGACATTTGACAGTATTGTGCCCCAGTATATATGTATATTGGACCAATAATCTGTTGTAATATCAAACCAGCATAAAAACGCATTGCATTTTATTAGTCATTCTCATGCTTAATGCTGCTGCATTTGAATGAAATGTGTAAACAAACATGCATTTACTTGTTATACTATGATTGCCATAGAAAAGTGTTTAAATTCTACACCTGGTTATGACCCACCAATGATAATATTAATTTTTATTATTATTTGCCAATACATGTTTTTGTGTACTATTTCAAAACTCCAATTATCTATAAGTTTTAGGCAAAATGTGTTCAAACCAATTTGTAAATTGTCTAAATGGATATCGATGTGCAAAGTGTAAGTGATCAGTGAGTGACACGTTATTAAGTGAGTCAGAAAAATTACTATACAAAATAAACTGATAAAGTAGAATGTTGTACATTAGCAGTTATTTATGTATATAAATTAAATATTTTCACAAATATTGGTTCTACATATATAAGGTTAGATTAGATGAGGTTATTTAGATTGTTACAACATGCCTTACACTGTCAGTGTAAGCCAATAAAGAAGAAAATAAAATTAACAAGAAAATAATGAGAAAGTGATCCTCCAAAGGAATCAAATGAAGAGAGTGTATGAGAAGTAAAAACTGAGAAGCTAAAGTCGTCTAATTTTGCACAGACAACTTTAACATTTATAAGAAAAATTCCGCTAAAAATGGGCGGAATAGCTATAGTAGGCGTGACACTTCCCATATACAGAAAATATTAGAAATGATATTTCTGACAAATAATACTTTGTGAGAGCCATTTTGACATCCATGTCAACGATAATGTAATGAATTGGTGGTTTAGAAAACAACTCCCTAACCTACTGGGAAACAATTAAAGCTTCCATCCTCAAATTTTGCAAAAAAAAACTTTAACATCTATGTGAACATTAGTTTAGAACATTGAAGGATTAGGGGACGTGACACCACCCATATGAATGAAATAGAATAATTCGTATATTTAGTTATAGTTTCCCAAATATGCGAATTTCTCTGCTTCAATCCAAAATTTCGTATAACAGGAAAACTAGAGCTAGAATTCACAAATTTTACAATAACAACTTAGACATTCAGGTTGCCCCGGTAGGATAGATGCTTGTGTACCTACTAGCCTATCAGTCTGGGGGTTATGACTTCGATTCCCAACAGAGTCTATAGTATACTATACTACAATGAGCATATGGTCATCGTCATTCGTAACGGTAAATTCGGTTAGAACATAATTTGTAATTATAAATAATTTTGATATCCATGTGAACATTACCTTAATAAATTGATGGTTTTTCACTAAAAGGGGCGTGACACCCACCTCCTTATGAATATGTACAAAAATTCGTATACTTAAGAATCTATTATCAGATAAAGAATCCTTAAATTTGGCAAGAACAACTTTGACATCATTAGTATTGATATAGTTTAGGAAAAAATCGATAGAAATAGTGGGCGTAGCTGCTCTCATATAAATTAAATACTAAAAGTCGTAATTCTGGGCGAGGCCGACCATATAATACCCT
This sequence comes from Lucilia cuprina, assembly GCF_022045245.1. NCBI lineage: Eukaryota > Metazoa > Arthropoda > Insecta > Diptera > Calliphoridae > Lucilia > Lucilia cuprina. The sequence continues at coordinate 15,580,026 of NC_060954.1, forward strand.
ACACTTTAGTTTTCTTAATAAAACATTTAGGTGGAATTGTACCTTGCTTCAGATATATTTAAGCCATTTATTGTTGAATAAAAGGGTGAACATTTAAGTCAAATTTTAAGAGGGCATTTTATAGGGGCTCGGGTCGAATGAGGCCCTTTAATTAAAGAGTTCATGATGGTCATCAGGGCTAGTATAAAACTTGTTTTTGTGGCTTTTTGTCGAGATACGAGTATATTAAACATAATTATGAACTTAATAGCCCTATTCGTCGGGTTCAGATGTATGGGCGCTAGATGAAAATTTATCTCCAAGATTGCAATTTGTAGTTTGATTGAAAGGTTTACTGGCCATCTTCGGGGATTCAGTTGTATGGGGGCTAAGTAAGACTATGAATCGATCTGAACTATTTTCAATAGACTTCATCCTTGAGATAGTGAAAGAACACGTACCAAATTTTATTGAATTATATTTCAAATTGCGACCTGTAGTTTGATTGAAAAGTTTAAAAGCCCTATTCGGTGGTTTAGTCGTATGGGGGCTAGGTGAAATAATGTACCGATCTTAACCATTTTCAATAGGCTTCGTTGCCGGGACAATAGATGTTCATGTACCAAATTTCATTCAATTACCTTTAAAATTGTTGTAGTTTGATTACAAGATTCACATGGACAGACGGACGGACATAGCTAAACTTTAAGGTGGATCAATATTACTGTGCGTTACAAACATCAGCATAAACCCAATATACCCTTCTCACTCAAGTGGTGCAAAATGTTAAACGAGAATGTTGTTTTTAGTGTAGCACATTTGGTTAAGCTATTAATTCCCTAAACTACAACTAAATAACTTTCTTTAACAAAACCATAAGCTGCAGCTCCCTTCAACTGGTGTTCAATTTGTAAGGAGCCTTTAAAATATGCCGCTAGCTAAAATTCTTATAATTTGCAATGCGTATATATTTTCGTAAAATTTCCTTCTTGAACAAGTTTACAATTATTCAACACCGTATGTGAGCTGGACACAGTGTCTTAACGTCTGCAACCAACAATTAGTCATTCTAGGTACAAATAGTTTTAGTTAAAAGCAAAATGGTCTGGAATTTACATTGTACTCTAGCTGCATGTATAGATACCTTAGCAATTGTTAACTTTTCCATAATGACCAATAGTAGCAACTGCAGCAGTTTCCTTATCAAACATTGACGAGTAGTTATGCAAATTTCGTGAGTATTTAGTTTTGTTTATGGTAAAGCAATTAAACTTGGAAAAAAACAAGTATGAATTTATAGTTGGACATTGCTGACCATATGATACCCTACACCAATCAGTATGTTAAAATTGTGGATTTTTTTTACATAAAGCATTTAATTTTCTTTATTATGAAATTTTTTACTTATTGTTGACAAAAAAGAGATTTTCTACAAGAGGGCTCATAGGGGAGAAGGGGTAAACATGGGCCTATCCTTATAAATTTTGGTAAATGAATTTACGTTTACTTCAAAGTCATTTATGTAGATTTTGATCGTTTTATTAGTAATTATAAGTTAATTTTGACCTTTAAGTCATTTTCTGAAGGGGACTTTGCATGGAGGCTAGGGTCGAATGAGGCCCGATCTCTATAAAAAAAATAAAAAATTGTCATTTATTATTCTATAAAAACTAATTTTTGTTGATTTTTGTTGACATTAGAAAACATTTAACGTAATTGTGAGCCTAAAGGCCCGATTCGGGGGGTACGGTTGTATGGGGGCTAGGAGAAATAATGCACCGATTTCAACCATTTTCAATAGCGTTCGTCCCTGAACCAAAAGAATACTATGCGCCAAATTTTATCAAATTATCTTGAAAATTGCGACCTGCAGCGTTCGCATAAGATTTACATGGACACACAGACAGACGGACGGACGGACAGACGGACACAGGTAAATCAACTCAGAAAGTGATTCTGAGCCGATTGGTATACTTTAAGGTGGGTCCAATATTTTTGGGTGTTACAAACTTCAGCACAAATGCATAATACCCTCCCCACTATAGTGGTCAAAACTAGATCAAAAATTTCTATAGGTTTAAATGCAAAACCTGGTCAAATGAAAGACATAGCAATTTGTGAGTTAAGCTTTGTAATTCAAATGGTGTGTACTTGGCCAGGAATTTGTAAGGATTTGTGATAAAGTCAATTTTTTATTTCACTTAATTGTTTATCAGTGAATTTGCGAATACTTTGTTTCTTTTTTTATTTTTTGCCAAAACTTAGTTTTACTTAGAAAACTATAAATGTGTTTACAAACCTGTCAGATATTTTAGGTTATTTTGATAATATTTTGTTAATTGAACACATTGTAATTTGAAAATGTTTTATGCAAGTGTTTAGATCCAAATGTATGCTTCTTAACAAAGATGTTGAAATTGGAAAGACTTTTCCGATGACAAACCAGGTATTCTTGTTGGAAGTTACATTTTCTCATCTAAATGTTGTTCTCCATTGACTGATATTTAGCGAAGTTGACCACATTGACCATTGAGAGGTATTCATCCAGGTTTTAATGTCCATATGTTAAGGCACTGTGACAAAAGGAAATCCGATGACAAAATTCTTGGTTGAACTTACATTTTCTAATCTAAATGTTGTTCTCCATTAACTAACACTTAGCGAAGTTGACCACTTTGACCATTAAGAGGTATTCAGGCCAGCCAGATTTCAATGTCCATTTGTTAACTCTTTAACATAAACGGGACGCAGGTGTTCCAAGATTTGTTTGCACTTTTTATACCCTACACCACTATAGTGAGGAGGGTATTATGCGTTTGTGCTGAAGTTTGTAACACCCAAAAATATTGGTCCTAGACCCACCTTAAAGTATATAAATCGCCTCAGAATCACTTTCTGAGTCGATTTAGCTATGTCCGTCTGTCCGTCCGTCTGTCTGTCTGTGTGTCCATGTAAACCTTGTGCGCACGCTACAGGTCGCAATTTTCAAGATAATTTGATGAAATTTGGCACATACTCTTTTTTTGGTTCAAGGAATCGGTTGAAATCGGTCCATTATTTCTCCTAGCCCCCATACAACCGTAAGTACGTTAAATATTTTACAATGTCAACGAAAATCAGCAAAAACTAGTTTTATAGAACAACAATTGACAATACTAATTTTTATAGTGATCGTGTCTCATTTGACCCTAGCCCCCATACAGACTCCCCTTCAGAAAATGACTTGAAGGTCAAAATTAACTTATAATTACTTATAAAACGATTAAAATCTACATAAATGACTTTGCAGTAGACGTAAATTCATCTATCAAAATTTATAAGGATAGGCCCATATTTACCCCTTCTCCCCTATGAACCCTCTTGTAGAAAACCTCTCTTTTTTGTCAACAATAAGTAAAAATATTCCACAATAAAACAAATTAAATGCTTTATTTAAAAAAAAAAATTCAAAATTTTAACATACTGACTGGTATAGGGTATCATATGGTCGGCATGTCCGACTATAAATTCATACTTGTTTCAAATTTATAGCGTTTTTATGAGTTCACATATACAGTAAATGATTATTTCTAAAATACGTTAATTTTTATAATTTGATGTTACTACATGATAAAAAGGATAATGCCATATCCTTCGAATAATTTTTTTTTCCATTTTTCATGAAAACCGATCGAAATACGGAAAAAAGTGTCTGATGAAGTCATATGTATAAAAACACCAGCGGTTTAGTTTTGTACGTGAAAGGGTTAAGGTATCCTGACATACGGACATCTGTATCATTATCACAATGGTTCGAAACGTTGATAAGCTATGCGATCTTTTGATGTTGTATGTTTCTATGAGGATTGAATAGTTCATCCATGTTTGGGGCTTTCACACTTTGTAGTGTTGCAGACGTTAGTAGATTTGGCAGTGGCTCTAGATCATAGTTATGTTGTAGGTGTGTGTAAAGTAAGATATTAGAAGTTGCGACTAATCAGATGTTGAAGTACGCCTCCATCCACAGACTATAAGAGGTAATTGCCTCTTATAGTCTGTGGTTGGATGCGTACTTCATCATTCATTCTTTGTTGAAGTATACATCAAGGTTCATCTCATGTATGCCTGTCACTTCCCTCTCCTTGTCTACTATGTTTATAAACTGGTGATAATAAAATGAATAATCGGTCTTCAGTGGAATGATTTGACATGCAGTCAAATCAGAGAACAACCAAAACCATTAGTCCATAATTTAGAGTTTCGGACTTTGTCTTGTCCCGGTAATTGGAGAGGCAAATGGTATATATGGTGGCTGTGGTTTATGCCAAAAATTCATAGGAAGAGAATGTTGATTGAAATTCTGATACAAGGTAAAGTCTGTAATTCTGGAAAACTTTGGTGCTGTTGCCGAGACAAAAGATACACATAGAGAAGTAACTGTGAGCCTTCTTAGAAAGTAGTTGGTGTCAAGTAGAGTATGTGTAGCTTATCCATCTGTGTCTCTCAATCGCATCCATTTGTCGATTAATTATTTGCATGATTCTACTTGTTTTGCAGACAATGTCATATAACAGATAACTCATTGTATCGTCAAACTTATTCGCGAAACTGACCAGGTGTGAGAGAAATGAAAAGACTCTCCTCCGAATATTTTCTAGAAATTTCCTAGAAATACCACAATGAACTTAGGATATCAAGGCTAATATTCATGAATAGCACTTCTAATACTTGTCTCTCAATTGTGAACTTTTCTCGCTTAATTATTGGAATGACTCTACCTAAATTCGAGAGTAAATGGCAGATCTCTTCGCCTATTATTTCCTAGGAATTTGACGATTAGTTAAGTATAATGGTTATGATCGACTATAATTTCTTAGAGTTTCTAAATTTCAATTCTTGATGAATTTAAAGCGGGCGCCTGTTATTACTTGTTTCACACATTAAAACACACACTAACATACATAGTTGCCATAAAACAATATTTTCTAAAATACTTCACTTATCTTTGTGGTGGGTAATTAAATCTTTCTATTTTTCTATCTCCTCATAATTTCCCCTTGTGACAATTATCCGCATAAGTGCCACCCATATTTACGCAATTAATTTTTTTTTTTTTGCAATTACACTTAAAGGCTTAATAAGTTTATAGGCTTTTAGAAATAAATAAAGAAACTTTGCCATTAAAGACATAAAAATGTCGAAATTTATGAATACTTACTTAAATTCATAAAAAAAATATTTTTCTCTAATTTTTTCAATTTTTTTCGAGTATTAAAACCAACAACTAACAGAAGCAACATAATGCAGCATACAAAACGTCGTAATCTATTTGTGATATGTGTATGTGTGTGTGAGTGCGTGTAAAAAGCTAAACGAAATATCTTGGAAACTTAATAAAAAGTATAGGAAAAATCATCATAAAAAGAAACTTAAGCAATAAAACGTTATAATAAGACAGAAAATAGGACCGTAAAAATTAGTTCAGTCGTTTTTATATTACGAGCAATTTTGCGTAAAAATGCAAACACTCAATATATCCTACTGATGCCAGGGATATAGACAACACACATATGGTCGCAAGTATATATGGGGTATTAATTTTGATGTTTATATGATTCACCATTCTACAACTGTATTCATAATTATAATCGTAAAATTCAAAAAAAAAAGTATAAAAATATATATTATTTTTATGACTTCAACTAAAGTTTTAGGCACCACAGTTCTAAATGAAGTTTAAAAGAAATAAACAGCAAGTTGTAAAAATTTATTTTAATTTAATAATATACACTGTATGTATATTCAAAATTATACCTAAATATTAAACTTAATAGTTTCTAATACAAACAGATTATGGATTTACATTATGAGATAGACGTGTCCTTCAGTAGTTTTTTCATAATATTGGCTCTATGCGTGATGATTTGAAAGTGTGAGTGTATGTCATATTACAAAGTTCACACATTTATGCCCGAATTGTTTAAATAATTGAGAATTATATTCATTTGTTTATGACTGTGCTACATTTTTAATTTTCTTACATTTAAAATTTTAATGATTATTACAAAGTTGTTTTATGGTGAATTTTCTTTGAACTGTATAATTTTTAGAAAATGTCTATATGATCATCATCAGTCTCATAAAAAAGAATATGTACACATTTCTTAAATACACACACCATTGTGAGGAAAAAGAAACTAAATGCAAATTATTCTATATTAAGTAAAAACATGAAAATTAAACGTTTCATATATTAAACATTCAGCTTTCTATATGTCGCACTTATTAAAGTAAAAATTTTTGACTTATTACTTTTATACATTTAAAAGGGCAGACTGCACTTCTTACTATATGTAAATATTATTACATTATTGCTTAAATGATGCATATTATGAGGTATGACGACGAAACAGCAAAACGATTGATAATTATTTGTGCGGTTTGGAATAAGATTAATTGCTTTTCGGAAAATGTGTGTTAAGTATACCGTATATACTTTTAAAAGATTTTTATTGAAATTGTATAGGAGTACCCAGAATGTGCGTTGTACATGTGTTTGTTCCTTTAAAATCCCACATTTAGTGGCATACATATGTTGATGTTAGAGTTTGATGATACAATTCGTAGAAGTGAAAAAGTTAAGTACTTTTGAAGAATATTCAAAACGTAACTAACTAACTAACTAACTAACTAACTAACTAACTAACTAACTAACTAACTAACTAACTAACTAACTAACTAACTAACTAACTAACTGACTGACTAACTAACTAAC
>NC_060954.1:15586858-15592816 GCF_022045245.1 Lucilia cuprina
CTATCTATCTATCTATCTATCTATCTATCTATCTATCTATCTATCTATCTATATATCTATCTATCTATCTATCTATCTGTGAAAATTCTTTCTATGTTTGGTTGTCCATTGTGGTAGCAAAACTGGCTAACAGTGACCATCAATAGATGGGCAATGTTATATTTTTATTCCTTGATAAAAATATTAATGTTACAAATAAGTCAAACTTGTTTTCCTGCCGCATTATTAATATCAAACAAACACATGCTAGCGTAAAAATTACTTAAAATTCCATTTAAGTCAGATTTTTACGAAACATTACATTTCTTTCTAAACAATTTCAACTAAATCAAATCCTTTACTTTTTATGCATAAACAAATTTTTCTTCAATTTTTTTCAACAGTTCAACAGACTAGAAAAACACCACAAAAAAACCAAAAATTCAAAAGAAAATTTACATGTTAAATCAGTTTAATTACAATATGGGCCAACGACTGTTTAAACGAAAATAAAATAAAAGTTGAAAAAAAAGATAGAGTCCACTAGACAAAATCAACACAGATTCAATGTGATAGATGGCACGTACCATAGAAGAAAAAAACCTAAAATCTTTTTTACGCTGACCACCATTAGTCAGTGATGCATGATAATGGCAACCCAATTAAATTGTCGCTTATTGCTGTTGTTGGAGTTGGCATTGTTGTTGCCGTTGCTGCCATAGCTGTTGGCGGTATGTTGTAGTAGTGGCAGTTGCAACTTGTCAGTTACCTATCAACCTTAAAATATATACATTCATACATATTTAAATGTAGATAAAACAACATTGTACATAAACAGTAAGAAGCAAAACTTGTTAATTGTCGGTTAAATGGGATTGCATTGAGTTAACTGTAAGAAAATTTGAGTCTCATGACTACCAAGTCAACTTAGTCCTTGCAAATAAGAAATTGTTCAGACTTTTCCATTTTATTAAGCGCTGTTCAGGTCCTTTTGTCCATCACTGTTTTGCAAACTTCCAGTAATTTTAGTACCATGAATGTTAGGTTACACAGTTTAATAGTAAATTACATTCTATGGTTAAATTGAAATAGGCGTAAATTAATGGCACACCTGTATGTGTGCACATGTGTGTGAATTTGTGTTTGTGGATAGAGTTAAGTGAACTAAAGTGTGGAGTCCGTAAGATAGCTGTATAAGTTGAAAGAGACTTATTTAAAATAAGCTTTAGATCCTATTCATGTTGACTTAATAATGGGTCTGTAGTCGATATGTACTAAGTGGACTACATTGAATCTTCAGGAAACAATGAAAATCCTATACATATACTTGTATTGGAAGGATGGGAGGAATTCTAAGTTATTTTTCAGGTGTTTGACAAAACTAATAGAGATGTTGGCAGAGTTCTTTATGGTTGAGTATATAAAATGCTCAATTTGGTCTGACTAATTTAAAATAGATCTGCGCTTCGATTACGTCCCTAGAAAGCAAATTTTGTTTTTTCCCTTATTTTCATTTTTCTTCATATGTATATCTTGTATGAACAATTTTCGTTCAAATTTCCATTTTTCACCCGTCAAGTCTAGTTCCAGCCTAGATTATAGATAAGACGAGTCTAGTCTATAGTCTAGTCTATAGTATAGTCTATACTCTAGTCTATAGTATAGTCTATAGTCTAGTCTATAGTCTAGTCTATAGTCTAGTCTATAGTCTAGTCTATAGTCTAGTCTATAGTCTAGTCTATAGTCTAGTCTATAGTCTAGTCTATAGTCTAGTCTATAGTCTAGTCTATAGTCTAGTCTATAGTCTAGTCTATAGTCTGGTCTATAGTCTAGTCTATAGTCTAGTCAATAGTCTAGTCTATAGTCTAGTCTATAGTCTTGTCTATAGTCTAGTCAGCTAACTATAACTTGTAACCCCTCTCACATCAAACGCTTCTGCTGCATGATTAAATTGAGGTTTTCATTGTTAAAACATTTCGATTTTAGTATGCAAACCCTGTTAGGAATAAAGTTATTTTTGTGTTTTTTTTCAAAAAGAGTAAAACTAGAAAAATGTATTCAAACGTTTTTGGAATACCAAAATATATGTGTACAGTAGATTTAGTTTATTTTTTTTTAATGCATATAATTGCAAGGTCTTGTTTAGGCCGGTCAAGTTTACCAAAGAAAACATGCATTCCTCACCTCACTGTTACGGTTTGCATTTCTGTGTTTCTTTTATTCATTTTAGTTTCATACTAATGATGAACAAACATTGTAGAAAGTACGTTTAGGCTTGGGTGGCATGACTCTAACACTGCTGCCTACTTTACTCTATGTTCGAACATTTTGCCATTCGAACGAACTAGTTAATTTAAGACAGTTAACTGAAAGGTAAATTGCTTCATATTACATGTAAATGTTAATTAATTTTATCATTAAAGGAGTTGATATGAGAAAGGAATTTTTTTCTTGTGTGGGTCATAAAAAAGTGAAGTAAAGAAAAAACGCACGTGTAAAGTTAATGGTTTACACTAATCGCACCAGGATGTAAATGTCAATCATGGAAAGTTTAGTTTGGTTTCTAGAATAAAAGAAGTGGCAATGGTATTAATTATACTGCAGGAATATTATAGCGATAAAAATGCTATAGTAGTACATAATATTAAATAGAGGTGTTCTAGTATTTACCAATATGAAACACTTTATAAAGTATCATATTCTGTGACTTTTACCCGTACTAGTAGAAACCTAGAAACCTAATCGTACTACCTTCTACCTCATTCTCTCGAAATCGGTTTTTTCTTACCAAAATGATTCGGAGTTCAACAAACAACGGCCACGGATTGCCAACTCAGCCGCAACAACTTTACTCGTAGCAGCTACAACAACAAGAGAATGTGGAAGTGCTTTACGAGAGGAGGTGGCGTGTAGCCCTATCTTACGGTGGTACTTTTAAAACCATTAAGTGAGTTAAAATAGCAACTCACCACTGCTCATTTGTGAATCTTATACGCAGGATGCAATTTGTGTACATGAATGAGCCGGTTCTATGTACAAGCACTTTGCTCGAGTACTTGAACTTTATAATATTTGACCCGTTGATGCTCCATTGCTTAACTTCCAAGTTGTAAAACATCACTTCCGTGTACAACCACACATATGTGATAGCAACAGCACGAAGTACGAACACACTGTGGTAATTCTGGAAGAGAGTTTAGTCTGAACATACCTGGACCAAAAATAAAAATTCAATGATATAACTTGTTTAAAGACACCTTTCATTCATCATCATTCGACCCAGCACACTTCTAATTTATCCAACACTCTCATGAGAGAAAAATATACGACATTTATCTACGATCTACATTCATCCCATATCACATACAATTGACACCAACCCACATCCAAAGATAAGTACCACAGTCTCTCCTCTATAGAGTATCTATTGTCCTCGGCAACATCACCACACTTATCTCGAAATAACAACTTTACCTTACATTATCAGTTTTTAACTGTTACTGACTCCCTCGAATTTGAGTTTAAACCACAGACAGTACGTGGATCCCGAAGGAACTTCAACTAATTGACCAGTCAGGACACAGTCCTGCGGGTAACTGGCCACCATTAGTACTACATTTTTTGGTTTTCGGTAAGTCCCCATGTCAAATCATACCAAGGATTAGCCGAGAAGTAAAGTGACATCACCAGTTTATAGTCACTCTATACCCCCGGATTGAAATACACTAAAATGGGATATCTCATCAAGGAAAAATTCCCCGGGGGGAAACAACCACAACAATTGTCTACTAAATCACAACACTAGCTTCTGGACAGAACACTAAGAAGAAACAGAATGAGTAAAATGGATTAGAATAAATATCGCTCCAATATGACTACCAGGCCACTAGGGAGAGTTCGACAATGAAAGAACTAATTTACTTACATTAAAGGAAAGGATAGGAATGCAAAACTATTTGACGCAATGAGGTCCATATTGAATATAAATTCAAAAGGAGTAAATATATGGAAAAAAAATTTGCATCAGGAATTTACTTTCTAGATTACTTGGGTACACTAAACAGATGACTGACTCTTGTTATCAATATATTACCAATAGACGCCCAAAAAGCTAGTCCAGTACAGTAGATTCTTCATGAGAAACGTGTTAAAGGCAACAAGTTGGTTAGACGTTAGTAAGAAGTGTTTGGATCAAATATTAACAAAGGCAGAGACAATATTCCAAATTTTTAATACCCTTACTAAATGCTCCGTCATATTCCATATATCCAATTCTTTAAAGTTTTGCTTTTCATGGATTTTTTTTTTCAAATCTCTCTTTAAATTATTATATCTCAAAATTTCTCAATCGGTATTTGGATTCAATTTCTCTATGTTCCAGTGTTTCACTATCTTCTCACATGCTCTGCATTCATCACATCCTGCTTGTCTAATTTGGGAAAGTTACGCTTTTACTTGAGTGTTTTCATTACATCAGACATTATCCCAATAAATTGACTTTTCACTCTCTATTCGTTTGGACAACACAAATTATTTCAATTCTCCTCCCATTTGTTTTACCCATTAAATGCAGCTAATTAACCCATTCGTTACTAATTATCCTAAAGTGGTCTATTACGCACATAACTTTAGACGATCAGTAAAAGCACTGACCTTGTACTGAAAACTTGTTTTGTGGTCTTGAGACGATAATGTAGAATCACATGCCCTTCTGCTTCTTAAAGTAGAGCCGTTCTAGAAGGTTCCAAATTCCAGCAGCTGACATAATAAATTACAAAAGACCTAAAACCATTATTTTCACATTAATTTCGCGTAAATGTAAAACAGTCGTCATACGATTAAATCTATATTTGTAGCGGATGTATGTATATATAATGATTTCTGTGGTTATATCATAAATTACAGCCAACTACTACTTTACCTAATTACCATTAAGGTAATGTATGATTTCCCTAATTACTGTTTAAACGCATTTTAAAATAACATTTACTAATTTATGTTAAATCCTACATACTAATACTTATATGTACATATGTTTGAATGTATAAATGTATGTGTATAATATAGAAATACTAATTATAACATTTTCATTTATATACGACTATAATTAGCTCCATAAAACGTCATTTACACACCACTAAAATGTCTTTTATAGATGTGGCAAATGTCTACAAATTTATGTTTGTAGACAATTAAATTCTAACTTTATGATGATGATATAAATTATTGCAAATACTCCTTCCTATACGTACGTCGAAAATCTGTGTAGCTTGTAATTAAATGCATGTTTAATGTCATAGAAATCTTGTAATAAAAATAAATCTTTGAAACTAAAAACCACCAGCACTCAATTTGATGGGTTTTTTCCGCAAATAGAAATTGGAAAACTAAAGTTTTTTAAGTTTTTCGCCTGAAGACATTTACAATATCAGCAGCCGCATCTTTTAGTTTTGATTTTACGTTATTCTTCACAGTTTCTGTTAAGTTTTGTTTTTCAAGCGAATAAATTGATTGGTTTGGCGTACTAATAAATTACGAATACGAATTTGTGAAATTGTTGTTAATTCAATATACTTGTATTCGTTCAATGAAATGCTCTAAAATGTGTAAGTGTATATGAGTGTGTGTATCTAGAGATGCGGTTTAGTCTGGGTTTACAACTCAGTTATTTGGCTTTGGTTAGTTGCTTTGTGTGTGCAGCCAAATTTAATGGGACTTTTAAACTGACAACACATGTACAACAACATGCACTTAAACACTGTGTTGCTGATTCAATAAACGTACAATTATGTTGCACATACAGAAGTACTTTTGCGAACACCTTGCTTCATGCGGCAGGTTTGTGAGTAGTCGCTAGTAACTAAAACATGTTGTCGTATTTTACTAAAGATGGAATAAGTGGGTATATTGTTCAGAAAGATAGATAGATAGATAGATAGATAGATAGATAGATAGATAGATAGATAGATAGATAGATAG
>NC_060954.1:15592916-15595006 GCF_022045245.1 Lucilia cuprina
GTCTAGTCTATAGTCTAGTCTATAGTCTAGTCTATAGTCTAGTCTATAGTGTAGTCTATAATCTAGTCTATAGTCTAGTCTATAGTCTAGTCTATAGTCTAGTCTATAATCTAGTCTATAGTCTAGTCTATAGTCTAGTCTATAGTCTAGTCTATAGTTCAGTCTACAGTCTAGTCCATTCTTAAGTCTATAATGTAAACTTATAATCTAGACTAGTCTATATACATATAAATATGTCTTTGAGTCTGCAGTAGATTGTGTGGCTTTAACGAGGCTATTGTATTTAAACTTAGTTCATCAGGGTTGTCCACAGTTTGTTATCTCCTCTAGGGTATGTGGGACCTAATTAAATGTCTTAATTGTATTAAATATTTTTTTATTTTTTAGAAAATTCTCAGTGAATACAACTATTATTTGCAAATAAGTAGTATTTAAATACATACATATGTAATATGCATCTTAAATTATTAAAGAAATTATTTGAATTAAATAATCCAGAATAATGTCATTCATATGTGTTACAATTATTGTTTTAATAACTAAATAGTGATAACAATGAAAACATATTATGTTATTAACAACCATTTAAAATTTCATATAACCATTTTATGTTATGTTGTTATATATAACCATTACATGTTATGTTAATAATCAAAATAAATTTGATTTCGATTCATATTTTTAACGAAATTATGCTCACATGGGATCATAATATAGTCACATATTACAAACAATGTTATGGTAAATAAAATATATTATGATGAAATATTTCAACAGAATTTAATCATAATATGATATTTAGAAATTGTTACAATGACCATAATTTAGTTAAACTACAATCATAATATGAACCATAGTAAAATATGGTTACCAAAATCGTGCTTTTTTCTCTACTTGTGTCCATCCGTTATACCAGATTATGTGGTTCTCTGATTCGACTCTATGTTAAATCATTCCAAGTAAAGTCCGAGGGTACATCTGATCATCACCAGTTTTTAGTCCAAGCAAACTAGAGCACTTCTTTTCCAGGAATTTCTCAGGGTTATCTGCTGTATCGGCAACAGCACCGAACTTTATCTGAATTATAGAGTTTACTGTGTATGAGTATTTTAAACAACTTTCTCTGCTCATGAATTCGGGTTTAAATTACTGCCACCACGTATAACCCGAAGGGATTTATCAGTAAGATAAAATACATAACTCAGCTCAAGGGGATACAGGTTAACGAAGTGCCAGATTATGTGGTTCTCTTGTTCGATCCCTTGTGAAATCATTCCCAGAAAATGTACAGGATAAATTTAAACATCTATTGTTACAGGTCCGGCTGAATGTTCTGGCAGGACTTCTTTATAGAATTTATTTGACTAGCACGAAAACTGGTATCACAAAACTAGAGACGATTAGTCTTAAATATTGCAATGCCATTACTTCGAGTTCAGTGTAAAGAAATCAAGAGCAAAAGGATAGAACACTCCTACGTAACACTCACAATCTAATAGATAGGAAGGGAACAATTGGGGGAATAAGACGTGGATAAGCTAGATCTACAAAAACTCAATTCCATAAAATGTATATGACAATAAATTATTCGGGCTTCAGTTACTGCCATAACGTACATCCCAAAGGGATTTCTCAATAAAGTAAAATACAAAACTCCCCCAGTGACAAACCATTTAATATGGTACAGCAATATGTGGTTCTGTGGTTCGACCTATTACTGTATCATTCCTAGGAAATGTAGAGGATACATTTGAGCATCTACAGTTTAAACGTCGGGCTAACTAGGTCTGTTTGAGAAATATTCTTGCAGGACTTCTTTGAATTGATTGACGTCGATCAAAAACCGATGTCCACAACTTTTAAAAAAATATTATAATTTTCGTAGCTTTAATGAGAGTTAGTTAGTTAGTTAGTTAGTTAGTTAGTTAGTTAGTTAGTTAGTTAGTTAGTTATTTAGTTAGTTAGTTGGTTGGTTAGTTAGATAGTTAGTTAGTTAGTTTGTTAGTTGGTTAGTTAGTTAGTTAGTTAGTTAGTTAGTTAGTTAGTTAGTTAGTTAGTTAGTTAGTTAGTTAGTTAGTTAGTTAGTTAGT
>NC_060954.1:15595106-15603747 GCF_022045245.1 Lucilia cuprina
ATAGATAGATAGATAGATAGATAGATAGATAGATAGATAGATAGATAGATAGATAGATAGATAGATAGATAGATAGATAGATAGATAGATAGATAGATAGATAATTTTGAATGTAAAACTCATTCTGTTTTCCACTTAACTACAATGTACTGACTTCTCAAGCTACCCACATATCTGCCGAATAGCACATATAATGGCATTGAATGCAGCAAAATAGTAAGTGCTTACTAATCGCTACGTTCAATTATTGTAATCTTCTTAGAAATGCTGTAATAAGTATGTCCGTATATATTCGTACTACGCTTGCCTGCCTCGTATGTGTTGACATGCTACTTTTCTATGTATGTATATAGAACATTTCATGCATGTTCAAAAGCATCATTTACAAGAAATTAAAGATACAAAGATACAATTTTGCTATTTCATTGCTTTAGCAACTAGTCAGATACAGGCGCAGCTCATAAACTAATTTAAATTATTGACAATTTAACTGCAAAGTCATGATACATGATATTGTTGTGATCTTTAAATTGATCTTACCTTTCCAAATATGCATATGAGTATGGGTGTATTTCTTATATATCGTCACTAAAAACTCTAACAGCCTGAACTTGTAAAGAGACACAAACGACTTTCTCATGGATACCGAAATATTAAAATTCTTTTCAACTCTTCTATTGTTGAAAGTACTATTCAGTATGTCTCAAACATGTCGCAAATAATTTACCCTAATTTGATCGTTAGTACATAGAACATGGCATTCGAGTTCCAAACAACACGCTATTTAGTGTAATTAAATTTGTCACTTTTCCATTTCTACGCATTCTCCATTTGGTGGTCTTGGGCTTATTGAATTTTTAATCAAATTTACTTTTACAGTTCTAATGCCTCCTATGCGATTCTATATATAATAAAGATTCCTTTTAATTGTCTGTAAAATTTTGCAAATTTTAAATAGGCCTTTTGTATTCTAGGCGACGATACATGCATGTTTTTTTAATTGTGCCGATAAATGTGTTTGTTAAGAATGGTTTGTTGAAATGATTTCACAGGATCTTATAGATTTTTTGTTACTGAAAATTGTGGTAGAGTAACATACTTTGGACCGTTAGTGTAGTAAAATTGTTTGCTCTTTCCTGGTTATCTGCTTCGATTGCCATATTGTAATTGAGATTTCTATCTATGAATTCTTATAATGTTAAAAGCGTGAAATTGCTGGTGGTTATTAAGTTGAGTCCATACACAATCAAATTTTGCGCATTTCACGATCTGTTTCTATTTTCTACTGTTTATTCATCTCATTGGTATGTGTTATTTTTAAACAATTTTAAAGTAGTTTAAACATCAATTTCTATTTAAGAATATATTTATACATTGAATAGCCAGTAAATAGATATGTATTTTGGTGGTATGCAAAAACATTCTAATAAATATACATACTTAGATATGTATGTATGTATGTGTTTTTTGTGGTATGTTTACACTAGATGTGATATGATTATATGTTGTAAATATATGTATGTATTTCTTCTTGAAATCATTATACCCTACACCACTTTAGTGGGGAAGGAAAAAGCAATCACTGGCCTAAAGTCAGTAGAAGGGGGTGACAAGTCTCATCATCAGGTGAAATCAATCTTCCGACAATGCGGAAGTGACCACCCTTAATGATGCCATGAAAGAATTGTATTATTAAAAATGCAATCTCCATCATCTAATGACCCATTCCAGTGCATTCCTTAACCTCTTTAAGCCCGCGCAACCACACTACTGAAATGGCTCTGTTGTTTTGGCAACAGCACCTAGAGACATATTTGGTTGTCCGAAATACCCGACAAAATGGATTAGAATCCCTCTTATAGAAACCGATTAATGTAACAAAGGAAGTAGGAATTTCCAAAGTCAATTAATTTCAATAATTGCCCCGACAAATAGTCGCGCAGCATTATCAATATATCCTGTTGAGATGGCAACAGCACCGAAGAACTTCCCCGAAGCTTAAAAAGGCTACTAAATCAATACTAATCTCCACTATATGGAGACTTTCCCAGTCTTTCACCAATTTTAGCATCACTTCCATTCCCATGATCATAAAGATCGATCTACGGGATGACAGGTAACCATTGAATACTGACCTGACAATTCTCCAGCATATACTGGCGTCCCACTACGCGAACGGTAAGAGATACCGATCGGATTTAGGAATCCAGCATATGCTGCTTTGTACACAGACCTGTTCGAAGAGAGATTTATCCAACCCATTAGGTATAGGATATATCAGTCCTTAAACCAACATTGTCTCCCTGCGATTTTGGGTATTAAACCACAACCACTAGGTGGATCCCGAAGGTACCTCAACCAACTGACCAGCCAGGACATAGTCCTGCGGGCAACTGGCCATCCGTAGTACCAGATTATGTGGTGCTCTGGTTCGACCTCATGTCAAATCATTCCGAGGCGAAGCCAAGGATACATTTGACATCACCAGTTTGTAGTCCCGGCAGACTAGAGGTATTGGTAGCTCCTCTTTACCCGGGGATTGCAATACACCATGATGGAGATTTCACCATGGAAACATGCCCCCGGGGGGAGTGGCGAGGGTATAATGGGTTTGTCATATACTCACCTTAAAGTATACAAATCGGCTTAGAATCATTTCCTGAGTCGATTAAATTATGTCCGTCCGTCCTTCCGCCCGTCTGGCGTGCTGGCGGGCTGGCTATCCAAGTAAACCTTGTGTGATAATTGTATGAAATTTGGCACACACGCTTCCTTTGTTCCAAGAAAGAAGCCTATTGAAAATGATTAAAATCGGTCCATTATTTCGACTAGCCCCTATACAACCGTACCCCCCAAATAGGGCCTTTGGGCTCATAATTATCTTTAATGTTCTATTAAGTTGACAAAACTTAGTTTTATAGAAATAAGTTTTGTCAAGGGGCTTCATTTGACCCTAGCCCCCATACAAACTCCCCTTTCAGAAAATGACTTGAAGATCAAAATTCACGTACAAACACTAACAACACTTTTAAATTCTACATAAAAAACTTGAAAGTAGACTTAACATAGGACCATATTTTCCCCTACTCCCCTTTGAGTTCTCTTGAAAAAAAAACTCTTTTTTTCAAAAAATAAGTAGGGTATCATATGGTCGGCTATGCCTGACTATACATTCATAATTGTTTTATATTTTAGAGATTTTCCATATGTATGTATTTATATATGTCAAAATTTTTCTTTTTTTCTTCTGCTAGTGTAAACACTGCAGTTCTAAAGCACTTTCATATAGTGCTATTTAATATTATTTTTGCACATCGTTGCTGAGTGTTTTTTTCTCCTATTAACCATATTTTAACATGTTAGTTTTGGCATTATACTATATACATATGCATGTACACATACATATGTACATTTCATGTTAAATTATTCTCAAAACTAATAAAATTCAATATTTATTGTTATAAACTCATTTCGTTTAGTTGCATAAGAAAGACAACCACTATAATGATGACGATGAGAGTGCTTGTGAAAATATTTGATAATAATAATAGATTTCATTATAAATTGATGGCCTATAATGGTCGCTAAAATTGATTTTGGCCATAATATATTTTGAGAATTTTATTAAATATGAAGTAAAACAACACAAATTTGCTTGTTTTTCCCGTATAGTTAGTTTGGGTACGAGTATGAATCGAATCGACTGAATAAATAATTAACCTAGATATAATATATATAAAATGGCAAATGAATTTATTTAAATTCTACTATTCAAACTATTCAAAAGTAAATTTTATGTTAATATTGTTAATATAGTAAAATAAAATGGAATTTTTGGAGATCGAGAGGAGGTTAAATACAAGATGTTCTCTCGGAAATCACTTAAACTTACATACATAAATAACGAAAGGATATATAAACCACTTTCTGAATTCAGCTCCCCAATTGATGATTCCAGATATCTAGAATGCTGCTGGGGTAATTTTAATTCTTAAACCAGACAAACTCGCTACTCAATGAGTATCATGGATTTTGGAAAGTGCTTAGCAATACAGAAAACCTATCAGGTCGCTAGTGACATTAATCAAGAACAACGACACCACCAAATCAACACTCTTCAATGATGTCTAAAACTAAAGTGTTAAATGGCTCTAAGGCAGACATGCATTTTTTCAGTTTAGAGGTCAATATAAGACTGAGCATGACACCATCTTTCATGTCAAGTTTCCTTAACAACCAATGGATGTCTCATTTTTTACGTATGCAGATATTTGCACCACGTTTACATTAGGTGTCAACATAAGCGCCCAAATCACTCAATACTTAGTACCAAAGAAGTAAGGACTGCATTATTTATACCCAATGGCGAGGTTTGCAAACCGCTTAAAATAATGCACTCCATTACTCCATCACTCACATGAGCAGACCAGACTACTATCAGACAGACAATATAACGAAATGATGACTAGACAGTTTCTTTGGGCATTTCATTGTTTAGTCATCCCAACCATTAGATTTTGTTACAGGATCCACAATCTTGGTATATTTAAATGGACTTCCGATGCTTTCGCAGTGGAAAATGGAAAGGAAAATGTTCCATCAAAAGTTGGTCAACTAGCAAAAAAACAACAACTTAAGAATAGAGGTACTAAAAAATACCTGAAATAGTGATGATTTTAACACAGGCTTGTCGTAGGAGGAATGTCCTTTTTATTTAATTCCAAATTCACTGCTTCTAAAGACATTCTCAGAAAGTAATGTTTATGTGAAATTGTAGTATTATAGAATGCAACTAATATAATTCAAATAATATTGACATAAATATATAAATTCATCAATTGAAAAAAAATGGTTTAAACCAAAAAAATCCAGTACAAAAAATACATTAAATTTAAAAACAAAGGATAGTTAACTGTCTCTAAAAAGTCAAGCTTTTGTTGAGTTTAAAGATGAAAATAAGAACAAGCATGACACAAAGAGGAATACTTTCACATTCCTTCTTCAATATACATCCTGCCAATCTTCCTAAGCAACCCACAGACGTTTCTTTTTCGACAACCCACATTGAGTTGTCTTCGACAGCCCCCCTTAATACGATTGCAGCGACATATACGGCAATTAGATAACAATACAATTGCGGCATCATATACTGCAATTGGTTGCTCTCTTCTCAATCATGCTGGACCTATTGTGATAGTAATTCTCCGAAATTTAACCAGATGTGTCAATTTGACAAATGTCAGACATTTCATTTGTTTTGTCATTCCAACCATCTGATTCTAAAGTAGGAAAATTACACTGCTATTGCAGTTGGAAAATATTGTGTCAAAAGGTGGTCATTAATGACTATAGATGCATCAGAGTCTTAAATAAACACCCCTTTGGGATGTCCGATTGTAAAAGACAATTACCCAGGAATTGAAGCACCACCTTGTCACAACTAAGAGCCGGTTGCTGCAGTTTCCTCAACTGATCACAAAATTCCTTACGACAAGATGCATTTATTCAATTGTATCTCTTGGTCTACAAATTTGTGCTCCAGCTATAGTTAAGATCGACTATATTGTGGAACAGCATCCCCTTCGGCCCACAGACACAAACTTTAATAATTAAGTTTTTATTGTTTTAAATTTAAGAAAGAATTAAAAAGATCTTAAGAGTGACCCTAACTACAGTTGCAGCTTTAGGAAGCCTTCTTAAAATTTGCAAGTCCGAAATTTGTATAATTATATGTATTTAATTGTCAATCTTTATCAAAGGTCAAATATCTTAGGAGTGATATCATTCCGGACATAACATATCTTATGAACTCTGATTGGAAAATCCTTAAAATAAACGTTCAGGAAAACATCGATTTTTGTTTGTTTTTAGCAACAAATATTTTCCAGGAATAGGAGAACAAAAAAGGCCAAATGGTAGCCTAGCAAAGTATAAACATCATTTAGAACCAAGCAGATGGGCCTCTCTTGAATCGGCAACCGTAACACGAAGACTTTATTAATACTGTGGTAATACTGGTAGGAACCAAGTTTTCCCTAAACGTTCCTAGACAAAGTAGGAAAATTTAATGCTATCACCTTTATAAGACACCATTCAACTCAGAACAATTTTCATTAATTCGACATTCCTATAGAGAACAATATCCATCACACTCACTTAAAGTATAAGGGCGACTAAAATCCCTATACCCCTACGTTCATCCAGTATTATATACACTTAACACCGATTCATTTCCAATGCTTAGTCACATAATCTCTACTCTTTGAGGTATCTGTTCTCCCGGAAACAGTAGCGAACTTCGCTTTTTATAGATTTCACCGTACATCAGTCCTCAACCGATATTTCTGCACTCGGAAGGGACCACTCCAATAACCAAAATTCTACAAAATGCCAAAACCCTACTCTGTGGGTTACCAGTTCAGTGGTTCCATAAAACGTGGTCTTCTGGTTCGTCCTCATGTCAATTTATTCCAAGAAAAGGTGGAGTAAACATCTGTTTAGATGAAGAAGTACCCTGTATTGCAATAACACCAAAACGGGATCTATTATCAAGGTAACTTGACCCCAATGGGACATTCCAACTACAGTGGTATAGGGCATAACAATGTTAAAATATACAATGAGTACAAAAAGTAAACTTTTATAAATAATTTGAGTTAATAACTATAATAATTACAATAACATTAACAGTAAGACAACAACAACAACATAAAGTGTAACAAAAACATGAACATAAAATAATAATGATTATGTTTGTCTTTGAAACTTTATTGTTTGTTGCTGTTGCCAACTATATTGTCATTTTCTTTAGCAGTTGTTGTTCGTTATTTTTAGTACTGATGATG
Source organism: Lucilia cuprina (assembly GCF_022045245.1). NCBI lineage: Eukaryota > Metazoa > Arthropoda > Insecta > Diptera > Calliphoridae > Lucilia > Lucilia cuprina. The sequence continues at coordinate 15,601,952 of NC_060954.1, forward strand.
ATGATGACGATGATGCTGCTACTGCTGTTTATATTTTTACTTTCATTATCAGTTTGTTGTCTTTTTCTTAACGATTAAATATATAATTTATAAGACAAAACAACACCGACACCATTGTAATAACAACAGGAACAGCAACAACAACAACAACAATCACAAAGTTTATTAACAACATTATCCTTGGTAAGGATTTTATACATTTGACTTGATATTTAGTTCATTAATGTCGTCTAAAGTAGTTAAAGTAAAAAAAAAAGAAAAAAAAAAAACACACACATCTTCACTACTCTTGTATAGTAGTGATGTTAAAATTACTAAAGTACACTTTATAATGACACTTTATTATGAGTATACAAGACCATAATGATGATGATAAATAGAACTTAAGCTGGGGGAAATTGAACAATATTTTGCCTAAGATTTGTGATAAGAAAAACTACTTTAAAACGCGAAAGGTTTTTGTTTAATTTCTAAAGATATTTTTTCAGTTTGTCTCAATATTTTGTTGCTGTTCAAGGATATTTAATATAAGGACAATAAGTAGGGAAAAAAATTTCAACTTTTTTCAAATTTAAATTTTAGATGTAAGTAAACCTCTATTGAGGTTTTTGGAAAACGCAGCATCACTTGAACTAGAGTGTAAAGAAAATGGTTGGAACATCTCGAACCTAATATATATAATTTGGTTAGTCGTTAACTCTGGAACCTTAACATCCATATTTTTGAATAAAATCACACCTTTTCATAACATTTCCATTAAAAAAACCTCAACTTTAAATAATTACAAAGTATTGTGCTTTTCACATTTATGTTAAAAAATTTGTTTAATAATTTCGACTAATCCAACAGGGGGGAAAATTTTATTGAATCCGTTATATTGGCTGTATGTGTAATTTGAAAGCAACAGAAAATATTCAACCCATCATTCAAAAAGAGAAATACAGAAAGCTCATTCTATGGTTGGAATTTATTTGTTTCGTCTTGTTATGTATTATTAATATGTATTTACACTTCGCACTTTATTGTGAGTATTTAGCAAATAAAAAATTTCCTGCGGATGAAATTGCAAAAAAAAAAAAAAAAAGAAAAAGAAACATCTAAAAGCTAAATAAGAATGTGTGAAAATAAAAACTCATATTTATTCACATTTCTTTGGATTTTAATAATACAAAGTGGTTTCTGTGAAGAGAGAAAAGAATAAATAATAATAAACTGTAGTGATGAGGTATTAACATGTACTTTGTCATTAAATAATAAAACTGTTTTTCACACCCTTAAACAGAAAAGTAATAATCACAAAATCGGAGTGTTATCATGAAATAGCAGTCATGCGTTGAGGTCGTCATCATTTTAAAGAATGGGAAAAACAACAAAGAAGTTAAATACATAAATGTGAAAATATGAGGTTTTAGTGCACAGTGGGAAGATGGAAAAATTACACAGGTTAGTAGAATTTAAGAAATCTTAAGACAATAATCATATTTCAGTGTCTTATATTCAAATTTATAATTGCCACAAAGATGAAAATTATTACAGTAACAACAATATTGTTTAAATCGAATGAAAATAACAATTATATGTTTTTGATGAAAACATGTTGAACATAGTTTAGTTGTAGTAACCATGTTGAACCATATTTTTTCTCTGTGTGTAGTTACCCGTGTGCAGTACTGACTGGATAATTGGTTGAGGTTCTCTTGACATTCACATATCTGCTGTAGTTTAAGACTAAACTTATGACTAACTAACTAACTAACTAACTAACTAACTAACTAACTAACTAACTAACTAACTAA
>NC_060954.1:15603820-15604053 GCF_022045245.1 Lucilia cuprina
AACTAACTAACTAACTAACTAACTAACTAACTAACTAACTAACTAACTAACTAACTAACTAACTAACTAACTAACTAACTAACTAACTAACTAAATAACTAACTAACTCACTCACTAACTAACTAACTTACTTACTTACTTACTTACTTACTTACTTACTTACTAACTAACTAACTAACTAACTAACTAACTAACTAACTAACTAACTAACTAACTAACTAACTAACTAACTA